>NW_016107495.1:71842-82362 GCF_001604975.1 Cebus imitator
CTCTCCAGTCTGGATTAAAAATTGACTTGTGATTTTTTTTTAAACATTTTATCATGGTAACTTATAGAGGCATGGTGTAGTGGAAAATTATTCAGCTAAAAGTCTGATGACCTGTGTTCTTCTTTCCTGGGTGACTTTTGGCAAGATGTATTACTATTCTATAGTTCCACTCTGTACAACTGGAACAACCATCAGGCCTATGGCTCAGGATTGTTAGTCATGTGAAGCTGGTTTGACAACCACAGAGTTTATGTGTATAAGGCATTCATTTTTATTTTAAAATGAGAACTAAACCAACACCTTCTTACAAACTTCCTTGGAAGACCCTGCCCATTTTTATGGCTTCAGTAACTTATATTGGAGTTATTAACTATATTAGTCCTTAATTAACCTCCAATTTTTTTGGCTGTCTTCATTTATCTAATACACTCTTATTCAGACTAAATAAAACAGGCACTCCAGGAATTTAAAACACTTTTTTTTCAGTTATGTTGTAAAAGTAAAAATACTGTTTCTAGCACAAATTGATATTTTCTATGATTATTATTCTGGAAGGCAAAATGCCTGATCTTGAGTGTACAAGATGTAGAAGAGATAAACTTCAGTGGATGAGGAAGACAAGGGAATCACAGCAACAATAAACTACACTCAGTATTTGGGTGGTAGAGCATAGACGGGAATAACAAGGTCAATCTAGAGCAGTCCTGGGCAGCCAGGCTGCCTTAGAGAAAAATGCCTCCTGGAATAAAATTTGGGAAAGAGGAAACAGGAAGGTGACTTAGTCCCAAAGGCAAATATGTTTACATGACATTTTTCTCTTCCAAGGTGACAGTGCCTGCTTGGTCTAGGATTAATGAAATTCTGGGGAAATATAGTCGTGCATTACTTAATGACAGAATATGTTCTGATAGTAAATACAAAAGCCAGTAAGATATTTATTATCAAGTATTCAGTAGTGTACATAATTATATGTGCTATACTTTTACATGACTGACAGCACAATAGGTTTGTTTACACTAGCATTACCAGGAACGTGAGTAATGCCTTGTGTTACAACATTTTGACAGCTACGATGTCACTAGGTGACAGGAATTTTTCAGCTCCGCTATAATCTTATGGGACCACCACGCAGTTCCTCACTGACTGAAATGTGGTTATATAGAGCATGATGGTAATATCTTATATTTGTATGGGTTTAATTGAGCAGACTTAAGCCATATAATTGTTGGTAAGACAAGATTTTCCAGATGAGTGACTTAATCTCAGAGAAGTTATGATATACAGTTTTATTGAATTTCAGAGATGAATAGGATCTTAGGATCTAATGGATTGAATTAGATCTTAGGATCAAATGCCCTCTTTTTAAAAAATAGAACTTGGGCTAAGTGAAGTAAATTGTCTGGGATTAGACAGCCAGTAACATGTCAAAATATAAACAAAGTTCTAGGTTATACTTCAGCTTATAAATTACCAATGTATTTACAATTGATTCAAACTTGTTACAACCTTATGCAGAGAATAGGCAGCAAATTGTAACTGCTTTCACAAAATTAAAAATTACTCTTTTAAAAAAAGAGACTCTGTCTCAAAAAAAAAAGTGCTTTTAAAGAAAATATCAGAGGAAGAAAAAAATTTAAAAATCAATCATGTCATTCTGAGTTTGCTTATATTTGAACTGATTAACAGCAAGTGCAGTTTATAAACTATTATTAGCTTGCACTGAAGTAACATTTTATGGCTTTTCATAATTAACTAAGTTTTACAAATATGAAGGTTTTTTGTTTTGCTTTGTTTTTGAGACGGAGTCTTGCTCTGTCGCCCAGGATGGAGTGCAGTGGCACAATCTCGGTTCACTGCAACCTCCATCTCCCAGGCTCAAGCAATTCTCCTGCCTTGGTCTCCTGAGTAGCTGGGACTACAGGCGGATGCCACTATGCCCGGTTAGTTTTTGTATTTTTAGTAGAGATAAGGTTTCACCATATTGTCCAGGCTGGTCTCAGACTCCCGGCCACACGTAATCCTTGCGCCTCAGCCTCCTAAAGTGTTGGGATTACAGGCGTGAGCCACTGTGCCTGGCTGAGGCTCTCATTTCTAATGTTCTTCTCAAAACTGGTACTTCACAGCATATTAAGGAGATCTTTGCTCCTTCATTCAGTAAAATATATTGATCATGTATTATTTACAAGCCCCTGGGCTATGGAACATGGGGAAAATTAAGATGCAAATACTCCCCTCGAGGGCAAGTGTGATAAAGGACACTCAAGTTTATTGATTGGCCAGGTGCCTACTCTACAAAAAATGCAAAAAATTTAGCCGGGTGTAGTAGTGTGCGCCAGTAGTTCTAGCTACTTGGGAGACTGAGGCAGGATCACCTTAGGTGGGAGAGGTCGAGGCTGCAGTGAGCCGTGATCGCTTTACTGGATTCTAGCCTGGGTGAAAGTGAGTACCTGTCTCAAGGAAAAAGAAAAAAAGCTTATTATCTACCATACACCAAGTATAAGATATCTATTACCTTATAAGAATCTTATGCTTTAGGAGGAGACATTAGACATGTAGTAATAATAATGTGCTTGGCATATCTTGAGTCCCCAATAAGTAGCTGGTAAATGAATGAACATAAAAGTATCTCAGAACAATAGCTCTTATTTCAGAGATCCAGAGAGACTGAAGGCTCCCTGAGGTAGTGGTTTCCCATAACACAGATCTCATTTCACGTTCGGTCGATCATTTCCGAGCTGCGTAACTAAGTGACACTAGGCAGGTTGCCTAATCTGAAAATGGGGATAATGCCTTTCACATCACAGTGTTGTTATGGGGTTGATTATAATGTATGTGAAGTTCTCCCCATAGAAGACGCTCAATAAAAAGCAGAAACAATTATAAATTTTCTTAGTAGATACTCACTAGCCATTGATCTAATTTCTTTTTTCCAATTAACCGGGTTCCTGTAAAAACACTTCTTGGAAACACTGTTAAGGACTCGTCGAGACTGACAGATCACTGCCTTTATCTGGTCAGGAGGCACCAGCAATCTTAATTTGGAACGGTTTGACAGAGCGGAGTGCGATGAGGCTTTTGCTCTTGGTCCCGGGAGTAGGTGGGCGTTTCCGTGGTATCCTCACTAGAATGGAGATCTGGGGGATACCCTCTTCGTAAACATAAACATGGTTATGTTTACAGTGCATGCAGCGCACCGTACCGGGAGCTGGGAGCGGCCCGCGGTACAGACCTCCTTCTTTTTGTACTTCGCTGCGGTGGGAGGACTGTCTTCTTACCTTAGACACTGCTGGACTGGCTCGCAAGCAGTCACCCTACCCTCAGGACTAAAATAGTATCCCCCAGATGTCCACTCTAGTGAGGATACCACGGAAACGCCCACCTACTCCCGGGACCAAGAGCAAAGCCCGCTGGGAAATTGACCTTTCATCCCCTCTTGCCTTACCTCAGCTCACCAATTTTGACGCTAGCAAATGAAGCGACGAAGAGAGCTAGAAGGCGGGACTTAGTGTTGCCTGATCCATGCCGATTGGACAACGACAGCTTGGGGGGCGGGGCACTCGTGGGGGATAGCCACCCTCCCTCAGTGGGTGGGGAGAAGCTTGGGCTGCGCTTGCGCGCTGAGAGGCGGCAGAAGTGGCCGGGACGGGTACGCGTGCGCGGTGGGCGGAGCGCGGCTCCTACCTTCTCCGCCAGCCCAGTCCTTCCCAGCCTTGCCCAGCCGGTGTGGTGCTCGCGTGTCACCGCCTCCTAGCCGAGAGTCGCTGCCGAGTGGGTGCTCGGTTTTCGGGACGTCATGGCTGGCTACGAATACGTGAGCCCGGAGCAGCTGGCTGGCTTTGATAAGTACAAGGTAGCGCGGGCCGGCGGACGCCCCTCTCCCTGCTCCCGGCCTCGCCCAGGCGGCTGAGGGGCCGGCGCGGCGCGGTCCGTGTCACCTTGTGCCGCGTGGCTCCGGGCGGGCTGGCGGGCGTTTCTCCGGGGGTCCTGCGGGTCCTGATGATTGGGGGTCGGGGAGCGTGGGAGCATCCTAAGCCAGCCGCCCGGACTCGGCACCGCCCGGGAGATGCCCTTTTCCTTAGGAGAGCTCTCAGTGATTAGGGAGCGAGGGAATTCCCTTCCTATTTTTTTTTTAAACTTACTATTTTAGTAAGTCTCCGGAAGGATGCGGTTCCTTCTGTGGTGTCGCAGTCGCCTTCATTTTAGTGAAGTTTCCACTCGCCTTTCATGCATACAACTTCGGAGGAGGAGATGATCGTTAGGCAGATGAGGCCCGAGAGGGGAGCGACTTGCCGAGGCCATCCTGCTGATGCCTCCACTTATGCTCCCGACAGGGGCTCCCTCAGCGGCAGCTTGTCACGCTGGGGCCACCAGATGAAAGGGACGTGCACACAGGAAGGAGCTATGGAGTGGAAAGAGCGCGGGCTTTCGAGCACATACAAGCATGATACCAGGGTCAGATTTCTTTATTTCGTCCTGGGCACGTCATTTTAACCCCGCTCAGCCTCTCTTTTGTGTATATAAACTGGAAGTGATAGCTTCTGCTGCGCAAAATGATTAGAAGGATTTGGGAAGCACCTGGAAACATGCTAGTACCCCAGTAAATAAGTGCTGGTGGTTAACTTTCCTCCGAATCTAGTTCACCTCCACTGTTCCTCTACCAATGAATGACTCTAACCATCCGGTCAGCCAAGCCCGAAATAAGAGCTTTAACCCTTCATCCTTGTTACCCATTCAGTTTCACATCTTAGCTTAAATATTACTTCTTCAAAGAAGCCCTCCCTGAGTATCCCTTCCCCCTTAAACGTGCGCTCTGTTCGTTTATAGAATTGCTGCTTTAGCGTTTCTCCCCATTAGAATATAATGGCCAAGTAGTTAAGAGTTTTCTTGTGGACCACCATGACTTAAGCACAGGGCGATGTGCATACTAGGCACCCAATAAGTATTTGTGGAATGAATGGATAACTGAAAAAATCATATGGATTTTGTTTAACTCGAGTTAAAAAAAAATGCAAGGGTCCTTAGAAGGTCACATAGCATGTTTCTCTGCTCTCAAGCCGTATTGTGCCATTCCATTCTGAACTGAGGTGATCGGTCTTAAAATGTTAAGCGGAAGGAAGGTCCAGAGCCTTCTTGGTAACTCAGGCCAGGGTTTTACAACTTTCATTTTAGAAGGCAGTATACCCAGATACCTCCTGCTTTGCCTAAAGCTCTACCTCCCTTTTGTTATCTGTTCTGCAGGGTAAATATTGACATGTAAAACATTTTCTTCCTTACTAGGGTCTGACTTTCTAAGTGCCAATAAAATAGCTATTTCAGTGGGAGCAGTGTTTGTAATAGGGAATCTCCTTTTTCTTATAAAGAATCTTTCCTAGATTTATATTTTCAACTAAGTTAGGTGTCCTAATTTACCAGAAGTTTCAGTGTAATTTTCTGTTCTGATCTTTTCCCCTTTTTATTAGCTAACTTCCTGTATCTGACAGCAGGTGATTTCCCATCATCCTGGAAAACAAAGGTCGATTTAGCAAGCTTCCAATGTTCACTAAAATAGTTTGTTGATATTATTTTAGTTATAATGAGGCTTCCTTGGGGAAAAAAGCACCCACATTTATAACCTAAGTATTCTTCTAGTGGAGAGTTCTTTACTCAATACTGCATTCATATTAAAATTATGAATACAATGCTATACAAAGGAAAAATCCATGTGATCTGCTTTGCTGGAATGTGAATTGCACCCACAGATCTTTTCTTCCTGTCATTGCGTTCCCCTTGTATTGTCTTCAGATAGTAAGTGCTTTATAAATGCTTATTTTAAAAAGTCTTTTTTTCTCATAAATGGGTAAAGATTCAAAACACTCAAAAGAGATTTTTGTATTCCCTTATGTGATGCTTTATAAGAGAGATGTAAAGAAAAACTGATACTCCAAAAGCAGCTGGTGGAAAAATTACTTTTGAAGTAGTTTAATTTCTTTATCTTCCCTAGAGGTGTATCTGAGAGCTACAGTTGGAAACCTGGCAGTTTTACAGAGTAACTGCTGAAAGGGGTGCACACGTGGAGTTTCTGTAGCAAAAAGCTATAAGACAATTGATTTTTGGTACAGAAGAGCATGGCATGGATTCTGTGTTACTTATTGACACTTGTATTCTCCATTGTGTTTCTTAACACAATAGTTTTAAACAGTTAGTTGAATATTAATTGAATGCCTGCTTCCTCTTTTAGGACATGAACTTTAGGAGGACAGGTCCTGTAGCTGACTTTTTTTTTTCTTTAGTAACATGTCTAAGGTCTAGCACACTACCATGAACAGAGTAAGTGCTAAATCAATATAGAAAGAATGAGAATGTAGAAGGAATGAGAGTGTAGAAGAATATAAACCATTTTGGAAGTATGGATAAAGAAAAAGGAGCTCTATGTCTGGATATCGGAAGGGTGCTTTTGTATTTTAAATGTGAAGGTATCGGGTTTAACTACCATTGCTCTCTGTTGCTTATTGACTAACGTAACTTCAGAGAATTGTACTGAAGGATTTCAACCTTATTTTTGCCCTCTACCCATCCTTTATTTTGGACAAGTCTTTTTTTTTTTTTTAATTGTGATGGAGTTTCACTCTTGTCTCCCATGCTCTAGTGCAATGGCACAGTCTTGGCTCGCTGCAACCTCCACCTCCAGGGTCCAAGCAGTTTTCCTGCCTCAGCCTCCAGAATAGCTGGGATTACAGGCACCCGCCACCATGCCTGGCTAATTTTTGTATTTTTAATTGAAACGGGGTTTCACCATGTTGGCCAGTCTGGTCTCTCACTCCTGACCTCAGGTGATCCACCCACCTCGGCCTCCCAAAGTGCTGGGATTACAGGCGTCAGCCACCAGTCCGGCCCTTGGACAGGTCTTTATAGTTGAGGGATTTTCCCCACTTATCTAAGGGTGAAACTACAAGGTTTTTTTTTTTTTTTTTTTGGCCCTGGTTTGCTCATCTAACCTTGGGAAGGCATAGTTTTAATTGATAGTGTAGCAGCTCCTTTCAAATTGTATCATTTTGCCTCAGGGAGGAAGTGTTCTGTGAAATACTCATTTGGTTTCAAGAAGGTAATTTGGGCACAGTGGTTTATGCCTATAATCCCAGCACTTCTGGAGGCTGAGGTGGGAGGACGGCTTGAGGATAGGAGATCTGAGACCGGTCTGGCAACTTAGTGAGACTTCATCTCTACAAAAAAAAAATTAGCCAGACATGGTAGCATGTGCCCATATGGTCTAGCTACTTGGGAGGCTGAAGTGGGAGAATCACTTGAGTCTGGAAGTTGGGCTGCAGTGAGCTGTGATTGTGCCACTATGCTTCAGCTTGAGCAACAGAGAAAGACCCTGACTCAAAAAAAGTGTGTGTATGTAAATGTATATATATATATGGTTTCGTGATGAATTAGTTTCTGCTATTATGATAATTAACTTGGCTTTCAACAACTACAGCCTGATTATAGGAATCATGATAGTTGTGAATTTATTAGTATTACAATTAAGAGGTGGTAAAGAGGGACTGTGGTAAAGAGGGACTGTGTTTGCATCTTTTTTTTTTTTTTTTTTTGAGACGGATTCTTGCACTGTCGCCCAGGCTGGAGTGCAGTGGCGCAATCTTGGCTCACTGCAGCCTCCGCCTCCTGGGATCAAGCAATTCTCCTGCCTCAGCTTCTTGAGTAGCTGGTACCACAGGCGTGTGCCACCACGCCCAGCTAATTTTTGTATTTTAGTAGAGACGGAATTTCACTGTGTTAACTGGAATGATGACCTGACTTCATGATCTGCCCACCTCCCAAAGTGGTGGGATTACTGGTGTGAGCCATCTCACCTGGGTGGGTCTGTGTTTGCATCTTAATGGCAATGCTAAAGAACCAGAATCTGGCCTTTAACCTTACCAGTTCCTGCAGATTTTATAAAAAATTATTTTTATTCTTATCTTTTTTTAGAGAAAGGGTCTTGCTTTGTTGCCTAGGCTAGAGTGCAGTGGTGTGATCATAGCTTACTGCAGCCTCGAATTCCTCAGGTGATCTTCCTCGCTTGGCCTCACAAAGTGCTGGGATTATAGGTGGGAGCCACCATGCCTGGCCATTATACAATTTGATTTTGTTTATTCAACAAGCATTTATTGAGGGTCTACTCAGTGTCAGGCATAGCATTAGGGCTGCAAAATTAAGCTTAGTTGAAATTCTTGTCTTCAAAGAACTCCGTTTGGTGGCATGTGAACATGTAAATGAACGGTTATAAATAGTTAATAAGTCCAGTTAGGCAAGTGCTGGGTGCTGTGGAAGAGGAGAGGAGGCAGCTTCTAGGGATTGGTAGCTAGAGCTGAGAAAGCCTTCAGGGGATGGAGGTGAAGGCAAAGGTCAGTCTAGAAAGATGAATATCTGTGTGTCTATAAATATATAGATATTATATATAGAGAGAGATGCTGCTCCATTTATGTTGGGTTTCTGTTTCTGACAAACCTTTTGTAGTAGTCAAAAATAAATTTAATAGGCCGGGCATGGTGGCTCACACCTGTAATCCAGCACTTTGGGAGGCCAAGGTGGGCAGATCACAAGGTCAAGAGATCGAAACCATCCTGGCCAACGTGGTAAAACCCCATCTTTACTAAAAATGCAAAAATTAGCTGGGCGTGGTGGCACCCACCTGTGTCATACTTAGCAGGTAACTGAATCTCTCTAGCCAGGTTTCCTCAACTGTGAAATGGAGTAGTAGTACCTACTCCATAGGATAATTCTAAAAACGGAATGAGTTAATATTTATAAAGTGCCTGGCACATGGCGCTGTGTAAGTGTTGAGTAAATAAAAAATAAAACTTGATATTTGTGATTTCCTACACAGATGAACATTGGCTAGCATATAACATATCCACACTTAAGCACATTTCTGGAGGTTATACTGTTTACAGATAGGGAGTTAAGAGAGGCGGCTTAATGGACAGTCGGAAAGAGTAATGAGGAGTCTGTCTAGCTTGGGTCCCACAGATAGTCTTTGGCTTCAGATTTCTTCATCTTTTTAATGATATGTAATAGCACAAGAGACAATAAATAATTTTTCTCAAATACTGCCTCCTATTTAAGAGTCTGCAGTGGCTTCCATTTGTTTTATATACAAATTCCTCAGCAAAGATTTCAAGTTCCTTCCCTAAATGACCCTTCCTTTTGCCTTATCTTCTCATCTTGTCAGAGCTTACTTTTTTCTTTTTTTTTTTTTAAGACGGAGGCCCACCTCAGCCTCCCAAAGTGCTGGGATTACAGGCATGAGCCACTGCGCCTGGCCCAGCTTACTTAAAGTCTAGCAAGCAAACCTGTTTGTCATCATGACTTGCTTGTATTGCTCTGATTCTCCAGTCTCCTACTGCCTCCCTCTTCTCTCCGACTTGTTAGATGTAAATGACAGTATTCACTGAAATTAGATCTCCTTGCTCAGTGAGTCATGTTCTCTGTGGGCGTAGTTCTTCAAGTCTCTCTCTCTTTTTTTTTGAGATGGTGTCTACTCTTTTGCCCAGGCTGCAGTGCAGTGGCATGATCCTGGCTCACTACAGCCTCAACCTTCCCAGGCTCAGGTGATCCTCCCACCTCAACCTCTCAAGTAGATGGCATTACTGGAGTGCGCCACCACACCTGGTTCATTTTTGTATTATTTTGTAGAGTCGGGGTTTCTCCGTATTGCCCAGGCTGGTCTCAAAGTTCTGGGCTCAAGCTGTCTGCCCATCTCAGCTTCCCAAGGTGCTGGAATTATAGGCATGAACCTCCTTGCCAGGCTGAGCCAGCATTCCTGGCCTCAAGTTTTGTAAACTTTTAATTTCTGTCCTAGGGTTAATTTATCCTTTCCCACACTCTGCTGTTTTTACGTTTTAAGTTTAGTGATGTTTTGTTTTAATTAGAGATAAGATCTCCCTCTGTTGCCCAGGCTAAAGTACAGTGACACGTCATAGCTCATTGCAGCCACAAGCTCCTGGGTTCAAGCCATCCTCCCGCTTCGGCCTCCCGAGTAGCTGGGACTACAGGCATGCACTACCATGCCTGGCTAATAGATAGAAGAGCATTACCCGGGGCAGTGGACTCAGTGTTTTTAATTTTTTAACAAGTTGCCAGAGCTCAGTGTTTAGTGCAAAGATGTGTCAGTTCAGTTTTTTTATTAGTACATAGAAGGGATTTAAATACATGTATAAAGGATATACTTTTAGGTCCAAGGAGGTGGTTTCATAGTTTTCCTTATGTTAGAGCCAATTTCCTTCTTAAATTAAGGGGGCACTCATTTTTAATGTCCTCAAAAATGGACACTTCACAGCATATTTAGAAAGTATTCTACAAGTCATTGTACTGCTCCTAGACTAAACCAAGTGTCAGTTGCCTGATAAATTATAATTGTTTCTAACTGGTCTCTAGTTTGTACTTAACCCCCTTCAAGTCCATTTTCTACACCGTAATCAGAATGGTCTTTTTTTTTTTTTTTTTTTTTTTTAGGTGGAGTCTTGCTCTGTTGCCCAGGCTGGAGAGCAATGACG
>NW_016107495.1:82559-92519 GCF_001604975.1 Cebus imitator
CTCATGATCCACCCGCCTCGGCCTCCCAAAGTGCTGGGATTACAGGCGTGAGCCACTGCGCCCGGCCCAGAATGGTCTTTTAAACGTGTAAATCAGGATATATGTTGTGCTTAGAATAAAATCCAACTTCTGTGGTCCTGCCAGGTGGTGTCCACCCAGCTCTCCAGTCTCATTTCATATCACCCTTCTATACGATGCTGCAGCTACATTGGCCCTCCTTTAGCATTTCTAATGCTTACCTGTTGGTGGTCTTTGTACATGTCATTGTTCTCTCTGCCTCAGAGGTGTTTCTTGGCATGTATTACCTCCCCCCGCCACATGCACACACGTGAGTCATACATGGAGTCTTTATTCTGTCTCTTTTTTCCTTTTTAGGTATAAATTACATATAAATACCATAATGCATTCAGATCTTAAGTGTATAATTTAATGCATTATTACATATGTATATACCCATATAACCACCACCCAGCTCAAGGTGCAGAATTATTTCTAGTGCCTCAGAAAGTCTCTATCAGTCCCTCTCACCACACTACTGTTATGACCTCTTTTGCCATAAATCAGTTCTGTTTTTGAACTTCATATAAGTGGAATCTGTGAAAGGACATTGTCTTTAGCATCTGCCTTTCACTCACTAGTATGTCTCATACATTCTTTACCTGACTGCCTTCTCATCTAGGACTCAGCTTAAATGTCCCTTTCTAGAAGCTGTCTCTGACCACTCTGACTAGGCACACTTCCTGCTCCACTTGTTCCCTTCTTTTTTTGGGAGCAGGTCACCATCTTTACTAGCCTCCTAAGGCTGCCATAAAAATTACCACACAGCGAGTGGCTTTAAACAGCAGAATTTTAATTATCTCATAGTTATGGAGGCTAGAAGTGTAGAAAATCAAGGTATTGGCAGAACCACACACCCTCCAAAAGCTCTAGGCGAGAATCCTTCTTTGCCTCTTTCACCTTCTAGTGGCCTGCCTGGGCTTGTGGCAGCATAACTCCAATCTTGCCCTCTCTCTTTATATGGCCTTTTTCCTTGCGTTTCTGCCTGCCTGTCCTCTTCTTGCATCATACTCTGATAATTCCCTTCATAGTATTTATTACGAATTGTGTACCTGGGGTTACTTTTTAAGGGGCCTGGGGAGGAGCGTCTTTCTTTGTTGCCAATCTGCTTTGGGTGTGTCCCTACCCAAATTTCATCTTGAATTGTAGCTGCCATAATTCCCATGAATTGTGGGAGGGACCCGGTGGGAGGCAATTGAATCATGGGGGTGGTTTCCCCCATACTGATCTTGTGGTGGTGAATAAGTGTCATGAAGATCTGATAGTTTTAAGGGGAAACCCTTTTCACTTGGCTCTCATTCTCTTTGCCTGTTGCCATGTTAAGACGTGCCTTTCACCTTCCGCCGTCTACCGTGATTGTGAGGTCTCCCCAGCTGCATGGAACTGTGAGTCCATTAAACCTCTTTTTCTTTATAAATTACCCAGTCTCAGCAGGGCCCCATGGCTCACGCCTGTAATCCCAGCATTTTGGGAGCCCAAGGTGGGTGGATCCCTTGAGGCTGGGAGTTGGAGACCACTCCGGCCAACATGGTGAAAAACCCTATCTCTACTAAAAATGCAAAAATTAGGCCATGGTGGTGTGCACCTGTAATCCCAGCTACTTGGGAGACTGAGGCAGAATTGCTTGAACCTGGGAGGCGGCGACTGCAATGAGCCAAGATTGTGCCATTGCACTCTAGCTTTGTCTACAGAGCGAGACTCTTTCTCAAAAAAATACATACATACTTACATACATACATACTTATAAGTAAATAACCTAGTCTCGGGTATGTCTTTATCAGCAGCGTGGAAACAGACTAATATTCTCAGGCAGGTCTTGAATTCCTGGCATCAAGGGATCCTCCTGCCTCATTCTCCCAAGTAGTTGAGATTACACACAACTTGTGATTATTTACTTGTTTTCTTGCTTACCATTGGTCTCACACTAGACTATAGACTTGGTGAACATAGGAAACATTGGTCTTGTTCACCATTTTCTTCCCAGTGGGCTAGCACAGCCCCTGGCAACATCATAGGTACTCAGTCAAGTATTTCTTGACTCACTGAGTGAATGGATGAATGGAAAATGAACTCTGCTTTATTTCCTGACTTGAAGTTTTAAAAAGTTTTGAAACTCACTAATAGTCGAGAAAATGTTATTTAAGGTAACTGGCTTTCACAGAGACTTTCATGAAGTGGGTAAAATATACATAATTGCTGTGGATGACATTTCAGAATTCTATACCCAAATAATTGTTAAATGTTGTAATAGCAATCTTTAAAAAACAAAACAAAACATACAGCATCTTGCTCTGTTGTCGCTCAGGCTAGAGTGTAGTGGTGCAGTTATAGCTCACTGCAGCACTGACCTTCTGGGCTCAAACTATCTTTCTGCCTCAGTCTCTCAAGAAGCTAGTACTGCAGGCACATGCCACCACATCCAGCTAGTTTTTAAAAAACCTCTGTAGCCCAGGCTGGTCTCAAACTCCAGGGCTAAAGGAACCCCCCACCCCGCAGCCCCTGCCACCTCAGCCTTCCAAGGCACTGGGATTACAAGCATGAGCCACAATGCCTGGCCTGTAATAGCAGTCTTGAGGGAAATATTTAGAAGGTCTACCTTAACTGGCATTTTTATAGAGACTTAAGTGAAAGCATTATTAGCATGACCAGATTTATATGCTGAGAGTTTCGGGAGGAATAGCTGTTTCCTTGGATAACTAAACCAAGATCGGAAGAAATCTGGAGAGGGCAGAAATGAGTTGACCTTTAGCAAGATGAAATGTTAAAACAGCAGATGCAGTGTCTGTCACACCTACGTTCCAGTAGTCAACCTCATATTAGCATAGAGAAAGATGGCTTTGTAGTCCGTGTGAGACAGGCCTGAAGGGGGTTCAGATGACTGCAGTATGATTTTGTTGTCCCAGGAATTAATAGTATCTTGAGCAGCATAAGTTATCAAGGAAGAGGGACTTGTAGTCATGTTCTGCTTCCTACCCATATACCACTTGAAATGCTCCTTTTGCCCTAGACCACGTTTGTGTTGGTTTAACAACAAATTGGATTGTCTGAAGCTGGGGTTGTCCAACTGAAGTCCCCAGTCTGCCTGTTTTTGTGAAAAAAGTTTTATTTAAACACAGCCATGCCCATTGGTTAACATATTTTCTGTGACTGCTTTCCTGTTTCAAGTGTTGTGTATTTGTTACAAAGACCATATTGCTTGCAAAGCCTAAAATATTTACTATCTATCCCTTTGCAGAAAAAGCTCTCCAACCCCTGGTGTACTAAACTAGACCTAGATGACAGTATTTTAAACATTTTCAATTTATTTACTTCTTTGTTCCATCACACTTTATGTCTTGAAACACTGATGTATTTCTTGCATATTCACAAAGCTTATTCAGAAAGAAATTTTGATCTTTGATTATGATTTTTAAAAATCAGATACTCAAATGATTAGTACTTATTTTGTATACATACTGAGCATACATAGAAAATATAAGCAAAACTTTTTCAAACATGTGACTAGTATAATATCATGTAAATTTCAGATGGATGAATTAGGTAATATTTGCACAAGCAATATTGTGAACCCTCAAGGAGGGTTTGAACTAGGCTAATATTACCTAGTTCAAAACTTGTCTGTTACCAGTTTTGTATCCCTTCTTCCCCATACCTAGCAGTGTGTGTGTGTGTGTGTAAAGTGAATAAGTTGTCAACATGACCCTTAAAGTTTTACATGTTTATGTATATCTTTTAAAATTTCCTTTACATTCTTATTAATAGCTCAATAAGTGGGGAATAAGCTCTTTTATCATGCACCCTAACCTATTTTGTCTTCCTTTGCATGTTTATGCAATCCAGTATCTTGCTATACAGGGATCTGTTATTTCTTTGGTAGTGAAAACACATATAATTTAATAGCTAATACTTGCATAGTACTTACTGTAGGTCACTTCACATATCTAATCCTTATGACAATCCTTTAAGGCAAGGACTATCATCCTCATTTTACAGGTGAAGAAACTAAGGCAGAGAGATTAAGAAACTTGCCCAAAGTCACACAGCTAGTAAGTGTATTGTAATGGTATCAAGAGGAAACAGATTCCTCTAAGTTGAGAGGGATGAAGGAGGTTGAGAAGGTGTGTGGTCAGTGTTTGAATGCATGCAGTGTGCATTTTACTGGTCCTGCATAATATGTGAGGACATGTAAGCAATATGAATTTCTCTGCCGGAACACCATAATCTAGAAGCTGATTGAGAGCAAAAGATGAGTCGGTGATTATCCTGGCAATTTAGACTCTGGATGAGTACGTACCAATGAAGCAACCCATGATTAACTCCATGATTTGGGGTTGATCTTTAGACTTGCCCTGTGACCTGTTCCTCCTCCCATAACAATATCTGACTGTGCTTGACAGTCTGTCTCATTTATGTTGCTATTCCACTTTTGCCACTCAGATGAGGACATCATAAAATAGATGTATTCTCCAGGTTATTTTTGTATTATTATCATTTTTTGAGACTGAGTCTTGCTCTGTTGCCCAGGCTCAAGTGCAGTGGCACGATTTTGGCTCACTGCAACTTCAGCCTCCCAGGTTCAAGCGATTCTCCTGCCTCAGCCTCCTGAGTAGTTGGGATTACAGGCATGTGCCACCATGGTCCAGCTAATTTTTGTATTTTTAGTAGAAACGGGGTTTCAACATGTTGGCCAGGCTGGTCTTGAACTCCTCATCTCAAGTGATCCATCTTCCTTGGCCTCCCAAACTGCTGGGATTATAGGTGTGAGCCACTATGCCCAGCCTGTATTATTTTTGTTCTATTACTTTCTTTCACTTTTTTTCTTTCGTTTTTTTTGGAGATGGACGCTCACTATGTTGCCCAGGCTGGTCTCTAATTTCTGGGCTCAAGTGATCCTCACGCCTCAGCCTTTTTTTTTTCCAAGACAGAGTCTTGCTCTGTCACCAGGCTGGAGTGCAGTGGCCTGGTCTTGGCCAGGGTTCAAGTGATTCTCCTGCCTCAGCCTCCCCAGTAGCTGAGACTATGGATGCCCGCCACCACGCCTGGCTAATTTTTGTATTTTTAGTAGAGATGGGGTTTTACCATGTTGGCCAGGATGGTCTCCATCTCCTGACCTCATAATCTGCCTGCCTCGGCCTCCCAAAGTGCTAGGATTACAAGCTTGAACCACCACGCCTGGCCAGCCTTTTTTTTTTTTTTTTTTGAGACAGAGTTTTCACTCTTATTGCCCAGGCTGTAGTGCAATGGCATGATCTCGGCTCACCACAACTTCCAACTCCTGAGTTCAAGCGATTCTTCTGCTTCAGCCTCCTGAGTAACTGGGACCACACCCGGCTAATTTTGTATTTTTAGTAGAGACAGGGTTTCTCCATGTTGGTCAGGCTAGTCTTGAACTCCCAACCTAAGGACATCCGCCCACCTCGGCCTCCCAAAGTTCTGGGATTATAAGCATGAGCCATTGCACCTGGCCTAGGCCTCAGCCTTTTGAGTAGCTAGGTTATATGCATATGCCACTGCGCCTGGCTTTACTATTATTTTCATTTGAGAAGTGTTATCCTGTTTACTAATAGGCAAGGATTTACTCTGAATATTTTCTTTCATTTCTTAACAGTACAGTGCTGTGGACACCAATCCACTTTCTTTGTATGTGATGCATCCATTTTGGAACACTATAGTAAAGGTAAGATAATTAATATGCATGTACTTTTTGTTTCAATAAATTTTAAATATTTTAACCTATTTTATGGAGTATTATAAATGCAGTTCCCAGTTTAAGAAGTTATCTAGAGAAACTACCCTCCCCATCCTCCTTTTGATTTATCTTATTGTTGAAGTTTATAACCTTTTAAAATAAAATCTTTTAAAATTTTCTAAAGTAGATTTAATGTTATGATTATAGAAGTTTGCTAATTACAGAGTTAAAAGAAATATAGAGGATAGAAGAAAGAATGCAATGGAGATGATGGTTTACATATTAATGTGTGTAACTTCTGCATATGATCTTTCAAATTGATAACTTTTATTATGACTTTAATTTGCATGTTGTAGTATATTGGACAAAGATTCTTCTACTTTCATGACTTTATAATTATTTTGCAAAAATAGGTATTTCCTACTTGGCTGGCTCCCAATCTGATAACTTTTTCTGGCTTTCTGCTGGTTGTATTCAATTTTCTGCTAATGGCATACTTTGATCCTGACTTTTATGCCTCAGGTAAGAATATTACTTTAATATAAAATTTTAAATGTCTGAGTAGAGAAAAATGAAATGTGGCTGGTTATTTTCTGGTTCTGTTAAAATGTCTGTATTTCCAAAAAATTTTGGACATTATAATGGCATCACCTTGCCTATTGAATTAGACATGCTGTCTAAAAAGCAGTGAGGTTTTGGCAAACAAAGAATAATTGGGTTTACATGAAGATGGAAAATTAAGACTCAAAACTTTGCCTAAAAGCAGATACCAGCAGGGCTCAGTATACCTGTCAGTTCTAGGAATATCCCATCTCCTTTTCTAGTCATGAAAGAAAAATCCCCTTTCTTTTGAAGGAAATGTGATCATCTTTCCTTGTGCTGTGTCCCTACTTGACTTTAATGACTCCTGGTTTCCTCTGAAAACAATTCTTAGACCTTAAGAATTTGTTGCTAAGTCTGAACCCTTATTGAGGAAGAGAGGAAGGAGGCACTTTTGGAGCCAGTGGTCAGTCTGCTTCCACCCTCTGCTCCAACATCTTCTCTCTCACCCGTTTTATCTTCATTCTGTTTCACACCCAGCTTCTGCCCCAGGTCATAGGAGAGAATTGGGAGTGTATTTGGGATGAGGAGGAAATAGTTGGAGACAAGATTTGTTTTTATTGTTCAGTGAGTTGATTGCATTGAGAGGAATGGAAAGATGGAGACAGATGGGCCTTTTTTTTGCATTCTAAGATAATTTATTTTCCAATTGTAATACTTAGAAATGGTTTAGTCAGGAGTCTTAGTGTTAGAATTCATCTGTGTGTGAGTTCAGCAGATTTTCCAGACTGACCTGGAGAAACTGAGTACCACTGACAACATTGTTTTAGTAGGAAAAATGGGAGTTTCAAACACTTAAGGAGTTTTTTGGTTTTTTTTTTTTTTGAGATGGAGTCTTGCTCCGTCACCCAGTCTGGAATGCAGTGGTACAATCTTGGCTCACTGCAACCTCTGCCTCAGGGGTTCAAGCGTTTATCCTGCCTCAGCCTCCTGAGTAGCTGGGATTACAGGCATGCACCACCACACCTGACTGATTTTTGTATTTTTAGTAGAGATGGGGTCTCACCATGTTGGCCAGGCTGGTCTCAAACTCCTGACCTCAGGTGATCTGCCTGCCTCAGCCTCCCAAAGTGCTAGGATTACAGTCATGAGCCACAGCACCTGGCCAAGACTTTTGATATTACAGAAATTCTGAATATTGACACTATACATATGCTGAACTTTACCGAAACTTTTAGTCATAGCTTCTGTACATGTAATAAAATGATAATTGAAGTCAGAAATGCCAACTCTGAAGCATGAGAAAATCATAAAGTACATGTGAATAATAAGTAAGATTAAATTTTGTTAAACATTATTTGGTTATTATATTTTTAAATTAATTTTTAAAATATATTTTAATCCTCAGGACACCCTAAAGAATGTGTCTTTGTAACTGGAAATATTATTTTCTAAGATTATTTACTTAGTTATTAAGAGAACCAAACATATGTAAATGTTATATATTTCTTCAAATCATAGAAGTTGAAGGACCAGATAAACTACCTATTCCCAATATATTTGGAAAATACATGGTGAGAGAGAGTAAATGATATATTCAAGGTTACACCCCTGGTTAATTACAGAGCCAGGACTAGAACTCAGACTTTTTGATTCTCAGTTGTTTGTCTTAGGGGGAAAAGTGAGCTCCAGATATATCAGAATGATTCTGATGCCCAGATCATTCAATTGATCTATCTATACCCAAATCAGAAGGTCTTTTGTTTAGCTAATTAATAGTATAAGAAAGGATATGGTGAAGGCTCAATACAAGTTTGTAATATAACCATAAACAACAAGGGTTAGATTAAATGCAATTAGCTTTTGAATTCCAAAAATATATTATTTTTCATTGTAGGCACATGAAAATTATTTATTTTCAAGTAAAGGTGGAATACTCAGTCTTGTATTATGATAAAATCTCAAAATAAGTGCTTCCTGTTTTGTGAGGGGCTGGGGAGTTGCTTTTTTGCTTTTGTCAGTTTCCTGATATTATTTACCTAGTTCTGGATTCAAAATATATTGTAAAGTACTTTAACTTCTAATAACAAGTAGCAACACTTCTCACTGTCAGTATATGCTATGGCAAGAACTACTGTACTTAGTTAAACTGTATTAAAATCTTACTTGCCTTCCTTTTCAGCACCGGGTCACAAGCATGTGCCTGACTGGGTTTGGATTGTAGTGGGCATCCTCAACTTTGTAGCCTACACTCTAGGTAAGGAATTGGTAAATACTCACTGTAGTCAGTGACTGGTGAATCAGAAAGGATAGCCACCTATTAAAATAACATTTTCTCCTGTGCTTAATTTATTTTAACTAGGGTTTATTAGTATCCTGTTCAAATTGATAAATATGGTTTTGACTTTCTCTATGAAAAATATTGTCATTCATTGCGAGGGATTCACAGAATAAGATAGGAGTGTGGGCCAAATTTGGTGTGTAGCCTATTTTTGTTAGAAAAGTTTTACTGGCGCACACCTATGCTATTTCTTTATATATTGTCTATGGCTGCTTTCCTGTGATAAAGACACAGTTGAATAGTTGCAACAAAAACTGTATGGCCTGCAAAGTGTAAAATATTTATCATGTGGCCTTTAAAAAATATTTGCCAAACTCTGGAACAAGACATCATTTCAGCTTAAGTTTGGGAAGCAATAGAACACAGTGGGAGAACAAATAAGGAAGTGATCAATTCTTTTATGGTAGAGGGAGCAGTCAGGGAGGCCTACTGTGCTAGACCATACTGTCTGTTCTGCCAAGAATGCTTCGCATTGGGATCAACCGCATGGCTTGTCCTGCATTCTTCTATCCTCCTTGCCTCCTTTATTTTTCTCCATAGCACTTAAAACCACGTAACATGTTATCTGTTTACTTGCCTGCTTATTATCTCTGTTTTCTAACTGAAATGCTAAGTTTTGTGAAAGTGAGTGCTATGTTGTTCTACTGCATCCCCAGTATCGTAGACACTCAGTACATAGTTTTTAAATACATGTAAAGTAGCAGACCCTGACTTTAAGTTGCTTAGATCTCTTCCGATAAAAATGACGTATTCTCATAAAACCAGTATAACCTGCTACATGATTAAATGCTGATGTGGTAGATGTCATGCTGACCAGGTCTGCAAGAGTTTCGAGAAGGAAGAAATCAGTGGCATCTAGAAGAATTAGGGGAAAGCTTAGTTAAAAGCTACATATTTAGGCAGAGCTTTTACGCATTTGTTATTAAAGATGAGCAGGTCTTTAAGTGCTACTGAAGGATTTGGCTGCCAAGGACTGCTGAGAGGAATAGGGAAAAGTTGAGAGTGGCCTGTGAGCTCTGACTTTTGACAACATGCCATAAGATCCTTTTGATGTACCATCTACTTGTTCTAGGTCCACAATTTTCTGGCAAACCCGTGACCTGACATGAACTATTTGTTGCAAACCAGTCTTGAATAAACATGAGGCAGTTTATAATTTTTATTCTACCTAGTGCGACTATTCATGAGATTTTGCTGCAGAAATACTGTTTGGGCCGGGCGCGGTGGCTCACGCCTGTAATCCCAGCACTTTGGGAGGCCGAGGCGGGTGGATCACGAGGTCAAGAGATCGAGACCATCCTGGTCAACACGGTGAAACCCCATCTCTACTAAA
>NW_016107495.1:93199-102629 GCF_001604975.1 Cebus imitator
ATCTGAATTTTTACAATTAGTCTAATTCTAATGCACTTAGTTAATAAAACTGTTTTTTTGGGGGGAAGAATTGTATAATTCAGTGCCACAGGCTGTCTCTAATAGGCACCTCTGTTTCTGCCTGTAAAATGAAGGTGTTCCACTGTGCTTTATCCTAAACTCTCTTTCTTCTCATTCCCTTGGTAATTGTGATTCTCACTCTGCAGTATAAGATTCCCATGTTTATATCTAGCCCTCATCTGTGTTCTGAGTTCCTAATAAGTACCCTTGGATTGAGTTCCTTGACATTACCATATGGATATCTCACTAATAATTCAATTTCAGTATCTAAAATTGAACTCTGCATCTTATCTGTCAGTTTTGCTGCTTCTTCTGACTTCCTTTTTTATATTAACACTACTCCTCTCTTTGTTACCCAGAATAGAAACTGGAGATTCTCTTCATGTCCTTAGGCCTTATGTCTCATCTTTTGCTACATTTTATCATTTTTATTTCCTTGATGTCTCACCTACCATCAGCTTCTCATTCCCACTGCATTTCATCTCAGTTGAGGCCTACTAATTAGCATCCCTCCCTCCAGCCTGTCATTCACACTGTCAGGTGCTACTTCCTGAAGCATTGCTTTCATTCTTGTCATTTCTCTATTCAGATACCTCTAGTAACTCCCCATATTCCCTAAAACTTTTAAACTGGCACAGACCTCCTTTTTCACGTTTTTTTATACTTTACTCTTCACATGCTAGTTTCTAGTCAAACTAAAGTACTTGGCATTTTCTGAACATGCTTTGTGCTTTTCCACCCTCGTGCGTTTTGCTGATGGCATTCCATCCTCTTGAAATGACATACTTATCTCTTATCAGCTGAAATCCAACTCATTCTTTATGTTCTCTACTCAGATTTCACCTGCCTGAAAAGCCATTCTAGCTTATCTTAGCCTAAAGAGAACCTTTCCCTTATCTGTCCCCTTTTATGATTTGTGACATACCATACCTTTATTATCATATTTTGTTCCTTTCTCTTTTTTCTTTTTTTTGGGGGGATGGAGCCTCATGCTGTCATCCAAGCTAGAGTGCAGTGGCATGATCTCAGCTTACTGCAATCTCCATCTCCTGGTTTCAAGTAATTCTCCTGCCTCAGCCTCCCAGGTAGTTGGGATTACAGGAACGCACCGCCATGCCCAGTTAATTTTTGTATTTTTAGTAGAGACAGGGTTTCACCATGTTGACATACTGATTTGTTTTGTTTTTTCTTCTAGTTTATTAAAGAAGACTTTCTCCATCCTGATGCATATGTTAACTTTTCCTGTGGTTTGTTTTTGTTGCAGATGGTGTAGACGGAAAGCAAGCTCGGAGAACCAATTCTAGCACTCCCTTAGGGGAGCTTTTTGACCATGGCCTGGATAGTTGGTCATGTGTTTACTTTGTTGTAACTGTGTATTCCATCTTTGGAAGAGGATCAACTGGTGTCAGTGTTTTTGTTCTTTATCTCCTGCTATGGGTAGTTTTGTTTTCTTTCATCCTGTCCCATTGGGAAAAGTATAACACGGGGATTCTTTTCCTGCCATGGGGATATGACATTAGCCAGGTGGTAAGTATATACGGTAAAGTTTCAACATTGCCATGATACTTTTGGGAAGTTTTTGTCATTGTTCTTTATGGCTCTTAGGGTTTTTTGATTAGAATTGATATGTGCTTTAAATATTTTATTTTTATTTGTGGAAAATTTCAAAAAAGTAGAGAGAATAGTATAGTGAATAGTAAAGTAGAGAGAACAGTTCAGAAAAAGTAGAGAGAATAGTATAGCGAACTCTAATGTACCCATTGCTTAGCTTTAGCAGTTAGCAACACATGGCCAGTCTAGTTTCGTGTGTACCGTCCCTCAGCCCTCTTCTCCATTATTTTATTTGTTTTTGTTTTGTTTTGTATCGTTTTTGTTCTTGAGATGGAGTCTTACTCTGTCACCCAGGCTGGAGTGCAGTGGCATAATCTTGGCTCACTGCAACCTCTGCTTCCTGGATTCAGGCGATTCTCCTGCCTCAGCCTCCCAAGTAGCTGGGATTATAGGTGCCCACTACGATGCCTGGCTAATATTTGTATTTTTAGTAAAGATGGGGTTTCACCATGTTGGCCAGGCTAGTCTCAAACTCCTGACCTCAAGTGATCCGCCCCCCTCGGCCTCCCAAAGAGCTGGTATTACAGGCGTGAGCCACTACACCCAGCCCTTCTCAATTATTTTAAAGGAAATTTCTGATATTATATGATACTTTACTATATATCTCTAAATGATAAGAGCTTCCTTTAAAAAAACATAATCACAATGCCAGTATTACACCAAAAATTTAACAATTTCTTAATGTTATTAAATGATCATTTGAACTCTTGATGTTTTAAAGAAAGATATGCACATATAATTAAATGGTTGGCTTTTTGTGTTAATTGCTACCTTTTCAGTGAGTAGAGAGATTTCTTTCCTCTTACTTTAATGGGCTTGCTATTATTAACTCTCCCTGCCTTTGAATCCCAACTTTTTGTGTTGCCATTTTGCCCATTTGCACCTAAGCCTCCAGTAAAGAAATCAGAAGTTGGAGTGTTTGTTGAAGGAAGTGGCTGGGTGGATAAATTTGGATCATCTTATGACTTAGCCAGTTTATGAGGTGCTGTTAAAGTGCCCCAAATGATGGCCAGTGGCTTGCATTGTCTAGAAGTTAGTCATTTTATAGCATTGTTAGCTAAAATATCATATTTTTAAAAGTAAGATTTGGCACATACCAAATATAAGCATACTCCTTGCTTTTACTAAAACTGTTTGACTAGACTTAATGCTGCATAAAGCATGATGACTCCTGATCTTTCTAGCATTAATGCTTCTGTATGCTTTTGTCTGCGTTTTCCTTCCAGACTATTTCTTTTGTCTACATAGTGACTGCGGTTGTGGGAGTTGAGGCCTGGTATGAACCTTTCCTGTTTAATTTCTTATATAGAGACCTATTCACTACAATGATTATTGGTAAGAAGCTCCATGTTGAAGCCTGTTTTAACCTTCACTTTGTTATCAAAAGACCCAGTATTTGACTATAACAAGCAACAACACCCTTTCCCTCACAAAACCTCCAGCAAGCAGATCAGCCCTACAACCTTGTAGGATTTCAGCCTAACCATTAAGAAAAATAAGGGGTTTTTTTGTTTTCTTTTGTTTTGTTCAGCACCAGTTATTTCTAATGAGAGGGAAATATCAAAATAGATCACACAATCCTAATAAAGTAACTACTCAAATTAACCTAGGCTGTATTGGAGGATCCATATTTGGTATAGTTTCATATTTATCTCAAAGTTGAAAATTATTAGTTTGTATGAAATATAGAACAGATGAAATGTAGAGGTTATTTTGTAATGTATCCACTCAAAAAATTAAGCATCTGTTTCTCTCAGACACCTTCTTCTTAGCCCACTGATTGCTGAAGATTTTTTATGGTGGTAATCGTTCTGTTTTGATTTTGGCTAAAGGGGGGATATCTATAGAATGATTGAGTGGAAGAGGGTGTTAGTAGTACAGAAAGAGGTAAAGAAAAATCTAGATGGTTATTTTGAGGCCCCAAGAGTGGCACTGAGAACCTCTGTAGAAGTAAAAAGGTATATGTGTGGGCTGTGTCCTGTGTTGTGTTCTCTTACATAAAAAATAGTCCAGGCAAAGTGGCTCATGCCTGTAATCCTAGCACGTCAGGAGTCCAAAGTTGGAGAATCTCTTGAGCCCAGGAGTTTGAGACCAGCGTGGGCAACATCATGAGACCTTATCTCTAGAAAAAAAACTGAAGTTAATCAGGTGTGGTGGCATGCACCTGTAATACTAGCTACTGAGGTGGGAGGATTGCTTGAGCCCAGGAGTAGGAGGTTACGGTGAGCTATGATCGCGTGAATGCGTCTAGCATGGGTGACGGAGCAAGACCCTGTCTCTAAACAAAAAGAATAAATAAAAAATAACCCTTTCCCATTTGGCAAACCATGGTAATGGAATGGGAATTAGGTAAGGCTTAGAAACTTTTTAGAAGATGGCATATTAGGCACTGGCTTTCGGAAAAGGAGTGGTTTGGGCTTTTTTCTGAAGCTCTGGACTGCACATATTTTAGGAGCTGTCTTGTAATCTATCAAATGTTCATTTTTGATACTTGTATAAACCGTTATTTCTTTACCTTAAAAAGGCTATTTTTCTTCTCTGATTAAGTAGTGACCCTTTTGATTGTCCCATGACAGTTTTCCTGGATGCTACATTTAAATGTTAAATTTACATCAGATAGAATCCTCTGATATATGAGACATATTTTTTTAATGTTAAGTGTCTGCTCTAACAGGCACATAATTTTCTTCATAATGTTTCTACTTTTATATAATAAACTCCTATATACTATTACCCAGCCTCAACTATTTTCAATACTAGTGCCAATCTTGTTTGAAATGCACCAGCACTCTCTAGCCCCCTGGGTTGTGTCATAATATATAGATTATTTTACTTACTGACACATTTGCCTTTATATTTGACCTACCATATGGTGTTCTTTCCCAGAAGTTTGAAGGTCTTTCTTTAGGTATTTTTATAGTGCAGGTCTGGTCTTATTCTGTCTTTTTGCTTATGTGAAAAGTATTGATTTTGCCTGAATTTCTTTCAGCATTTTTAATATATCATTTTAATGTCTTTTGACATCCATTGTTTCTGAGTCAGCTCGTATATCATTGTCATTCTGTAATGTATTATTTTTCTCTTGTTGCTTTTAAGGTTCTCTTTTTATCTTTGGATTTCAGAAGTTTGACTATGATGTACTTAGGGTGGTTTTCTTTGCGTTTGTCTTTCTTGGTATTTGCTGAGCTGGTTGACTCTGTTGGACCTGTAAGTTAGTATTTTTGACTGAATGTGGGAAGTTTTCCGTCATAGTTTTACTTCTTGAGATATTTTTTCTTCCTCTCTCTCGTCTTCTGGGACTCCAGTTACATTTATATTATACAGGTTTGCTTGATACTGTCCTAAAAGTAATTTTCTGTGACTTTATTAAGTTTTCTTTAATCTCTTTATTCTTTGTAGTGGATAACTTCTATTCATCTATCTTTAAATTCATTGCTTTTTTTCCTTCTGTCATGTCCAATCTGCTGTTAAGCCCATCTAGGAAATCTTTCATTTAAGTTGTACTTTTCTCTGGGTATGGTGGCTCATGAGTGTAATCCCAGCACTTTGAGAGGCTGAGGTGGGAAGGCTGACTTACTGCTTGAGGGCAGGAAGTCAAGACCAGCCTGGGTAATAATATAGTGGGACCCTGTCTCTACAAAAAGTAGAAAAATTTAGCCAAATATAGTGGTGCATGCCTGTAGTCCCAGTTACTTGGGAGGCTGAGGCAGGAGGGTCACTTGAGCCCAGGAAGTCGAGGCTGCAGTGAGCTGTAATTGCACCACTGCGCTCCAACCTGGGCAACAGAAAAAAAAATGTTATTGTACTTTTCAACTCTGGAATATCCATTTGGTTTTTAAACTTTCTTTTCTCTCTCGAGATTCTTCTGTTCATTATTATCATCATATTTTCCTTTAGTTCTTTGAGCATATTTAAAATTTCTGCTTTAAAGTCTGTTTACTAAGTCCAACATCTGGGCCCACTTAAGTGTTATTTTCTGTTGACTGCTTTTTTTTTCTATTTCTTTGCACAGCTAGCATTTTTTTTTTTTTTTTTTTGGTTGAAAACAATATTATAGATTACATTTGTGGAGACTGTAATCTGTTCTGCGCTGAGGATTTTGTTTTTTTGTTCTGATAGGCATTTAACTTGTTTGGACTCAGATGGAAAAATTTGTCCCGTTGCATTGTATAGTAGCTCTTGTCTCTGTTTGATTACTTTCAGCTTTTAGCTGCTGCTTTTTTAGCCAGGTCTCTTGGGGGTCTCTTTTGTATCTATATAGTTTAGTGGTGAGCCAGAGATTTGGGCAAAGTTGATACTGAGATTTTGGCATTCACCTCTCTGATTTTCTTGCTTCTGGGATTTCCCCATCCTGAATCTTCAGCTGCGTCTCCAGCAATTGTGTTCTGCCCCCATCACTTCAAGCCAGTAAGGTTCTGCCTTCTTCAGCCCAGTCTTGAGTGTGGGTTGGAAACACACTTAGTGAGAGACACAGCAGATTCACATCTCACCAAGACTACCTCTGTCTTTCAAGGACAGCATCTCCTCTACTTTCTGCCTTCTCTTTCACTATGTTCTGTGGGGACTCCGATTTGCTTGCTTAGTTTAGCATCCACCCAGGAATTTGGGCAGAGTTTATACTCAGGTTTAGAATCTCAACCCTTCTGCATCTCTCTCTTCTACAATACCCCCCACCCTGCCTTGTAGTACCTCTGCTGCCCTACATTCTGTTGTCTGCCTTCACAAGCTGGTAAGGAAGACTGTGGCTTTCTATCATCTGGGCTGGGCTGGGGGTAGGCAAGCCACAAACTTGGAGTTGTTCCCCAGTGTTTCAAGTGTAAATGCTTCTCAAGTTTCTGCCTGCCCTTGAGTATTTTCTAGTACCTTCAAGTAGTTGTTTTAAATAGTTTTGTCTGGTTTTTAAAAATTATTTGTGAGAATTGTCCTCCCTTTTTATGCCATCATTAATAGACATCTCCCTTCCTTTAGATTATTTTAAAGCAAATCCCAGATATCATTTCTTTTCATCCATAAATATTTAATTGTATATCTCTAAATAATAAGGATTTCTGTAAAAAAAAAAGAACCACAATTGATATGTTTCTATAGTTGCCAAGTCCCTGTACAGTGCCTTTGGTTGGTATGCCTTTTAAATATTTGTTAATCTGGCCAGGCGCAGTGGCTCCTGCCTTTGGGAGGCCAAGGCAGGCAGATCATCTGAGGTCAGGAGTTTGAGACCAGCCTGGCCAACATGGTGAAATTCTGTCTCTACTAAAAGTACAAAATTAGCCAGGAGTGGTGGCGCATACCTGTAATCCCAGCTACTTGGGAGGCTGAGGCAGGAGAGTCACTTGAATTCAGGAGGCAGAGGTTACAGTGAGCCAAGATCATGCCATTGCCAGCCTGGGTGACAAGAGCAAAACTCTGTCTCAAAATAAATAAATGCATTTTTAAAAATTCTTTTAATCTACATAGCTTTTCCCTATTTTTTCTTTGACGTTTATGTGTTGAAGAAAGTTGGTCATTTGGCCAGTAGAACTCTTAGATTCTGTATTTTCTTGGTTGCAGTCTCATGGCCTTGTTTAACATGTTCCTCTGCCTCTTACTTTTCCTGTAAATGATAGTTAGATCTGTGAGCTTAGTTTGATACAGGTTTAATTTCGGAGTAGGTGGGGCGTGCTGGGGAATGGTACTTGCTATGTAGTGGTCTTCCTATTGCATCACATTAGGAGGCACGTAGTGGGTTCATGTTTTGTATGTCTGTTCCGTTGCTACAAAGTTTGCATCATCACTTTACCTATTTACCTAATAGGTTTGTTTTGTTTTGTGTTGTTGTTGTTGTTGTTGTTGTTGTTGTTTTTCTTTTTTTTGAGACGGAGTTTCACTCATGTTACCCAGGCTGGAGTGCAATGGCGCGATCTCGGCTCACCGCAACCTCCGCCTCCTGGGTTCAGGCAATTCTCCTGCCTCAGCCTCCTGAGTAGCTGGGATTACAGGCACGCACCACCATGCCCAGCTAATTTTTTGTAGTTTTAGTAGAGACAGGGTTTCACCATGTTGACCAGGATGGTCTCGATCTTTTGACCTTGTGATCCACCCGCCTCAGCCTCCCAAAGTGCTGGGATTACAGGCTTAAGCCACCGCGTCTGGCTGTTTTGTTTTGTTTTTAACCTGCTACCTTAAACTATTAAGGGTTAAACTTACCTAATAGTATTAACAGACATTGATTATCATGACTTAGGAATTCATTCATTCAGTGGATAGGTAAGGAAATCAAGTTTTTGATTTTATGACAAAATGCATACATGCTGATAATTCCAAAGCAAATATGATAGTACAGAATTTTTACTTAACTTCATTGATCTTACATTTTTATCTCCTTTAAACTATGGCAAAATCCTTGGTTTTCAGTGACACAGAATACTCACTTGCTTTCTTCCATGAAATACTCACAACAGTCTCAGAATACAGTACCTAACTCAGCAAAAAGAAGAAAAATGAAAATTAAGATTTTGTCTTTTGCAGTTTTATTCATCCTTATGTCTTACCCTACTAGGTATGCCCAGTCAGTTTACTGTATTTTACAGTCACCGCTCTGTGGTTATGTCACTAGTTGTGGACTTATACATCTAGCTTTATTTATTTTACTTTGACTTTTAGGAATTACTTTTTCTTTTAAAATTTACCCTTTATAATTAGTAAAATATTTGTGATGACAAAGTCAAATTTACAGAATGAGATATATTCAAAGAAGTATATTCAGAGAACTTTAATTTGCCTTCTGTTGCTACCCAATCCTTTCTTTCCTCAGAGGTAACCATTCTTAGTTTTTAATTTTATGGCTTACCTTTTCTTGTTTCTTTCTTATTATAAGTAAATATTTGTGTTTTATTTTATCACCCACTTTCATAGATAAATGGTAGCATTCCATTGTATATATACTGTACCATACTGTGCCTTTTTTTCTCCCCACCTGCTTACTCGTATATCCTAGCAATCACTCCATAGTGATCTATAAGGATCTTACTCAGTCTTCTTACAGCTGCCTGGGACTTCATTGCACGAATATACCATAGTGTGTCCAACCAGCCCCCATCAATAGACACTTAGGTTAATTCCAGTTTTTTGCTGTTATACAGATTGCTGTAGTGAATATTCTTATGTATCAGTCTTTTCATACTTTTGCCAGGGTGTTGAGGAAGAGGTCCCTAGGAGTAGAATTGCTAGTAGAGGACAAATGTGTGCTATTTTGCTAAACATTCCCATATTCCCCTCCATATGGATTATGTGATTTTTCTGTTCCCACCAGCAGTGTATGAAAGTGCTTGTTAATTTACAGTTTCACCAACGTAGTCTATTATCAGACGTTTGGATTTTTGCCAGTCTGATAGGTAAGAAATGATGTGTCTGTATAGTTTTAATTTGCCTTTCTGTTATTACGAGTGAACTTTTCTAGTGTTTAAGAGCCATTTGTATGTCTTCTTCTGTATTTTTATATCTCGCAAGCAGATTTTTTCTATAGGGTTGTTGGCCATCTCCTTTATTTTTAGAAGGTCTTCATATATTAGGTATATTCATTCTTTGATATAGATTATAGTTTTCCCCATTTGTTGTTTCTCTTTTAACTTTTCTTAAGGTACTTTTTGTCTTGGTGGTTTTAATTGAAGTTCCTACTTAATAAATAAACTGGAAATGTGAGGAACCAAATACTTTTGATGACCATGTTATCCTTGGAATGTATCTCATTGAAGTTGGTCCTTTTTTTTTTTTTTTTTTTTTT
>NW_016107495.1:102729-107011 GCF_001604975.1 Cebus imitator
AACAAATTCTACTCTGATTTTCCCATACCTCTTAAGTTTCCTATACAATGAAGTCTGGGCCTTCACTTATGGCAAGATGAAAAGCAGGTCTGCATATGTATGATTTCTATCACTGTTCTCTACTTGAAACATAGATCTTCATAGATAAGTACTGAACAATTAAGTACTGGTTACAGAAAGTACATTAAGTACTATAGAGAAGAAACAGAAGATGCAGCCTGTGTAGAGCCCAGGCTTTCCACATGCTCACTATACTTGAGATAGTTATTTCAAGATTTTTAAAACTAAAATTACTCATGGTGGCAAATCTTTTGCTAGTTTGTTTCAGCCTATTTCCAGCACCTCAAGAGCTACGAGTAATTCTGCGTTAATTCATTTAACCTTGGCTCCCCTCCAGTGCTTCCCAGCTTGACATGGAGTATGATGCTAAAAATTTCTGAGAACACTGAGGACCTCAGGTGGTCTTCTCCTTCCTTTCCCTCTAAGTTCATCTAATTTAGGGTACTTTGTTCTACTTGAACTTGGAAGTAGCAGAGTAATTCTTTAGAGATAAGATTTCTGTTGGGTTCTAGTCTTCTGTTTTAAGCCAAATGTCTTAGCAAGTGTTTAGAAGGGGCACCAAGGTAGTAATATGCAGGAGGTCGAATTGCCAATAATGGACACAGAATGAAATGATGAGATGGCTAACAGAAACGGGGAGAATGGGATCACAAAGGCAAAGGGAGGAAATAATTTTTCCTTTCCTGCAGTGTAGTGGATAGTCAACCAAGGCATTTCACTTAGAAGTCAGGAATGAAAAAATGATACTGAATTTGAACATTAGGAAATCTGGGGAAATTTGAAGAGTACAGTTTCTGCAAAGTGGGAACACAGTGAATAAAAGAGTGCTAAGAAATTGAGGACAACAGGATTAGCAAATGATAAGACAAAGCAGAAGAAGACAGTAGATACTGAGGACAGCAGATTCAGTGGTAGGGTTTCTCGGGAAGGCCGTCTTTGTCTTAAGTTTGTGGGGAGAGAACTAGCATGCAGATGGAGATAGCTAGGGGGAGAAATTGAAAATGCTAGGAAGACTGAGTGTGGTGGCTCATGCTTATAGTCTCAGCTGCACAGAAGGCTGAGGTAGGAGGATTGCTTGACTCCAGGAGTTTGTGACCAGCCTGGGCAATATAGCCAGACCCTGGGCAAAAAAGCTAGGAGGGTAAAAAATAAATGGGAAGCAACACGATTGCCCTTTCAAGTAGCTCATGCTTACTGTGCAGTTTCAGTTCCCCATACTGTTCCAGGTATCTTAACATGTCATAACTCATTCACTTCTCAGAACTCTGTGGGGTTGGTACAACTAATATCTCTATTTTATAAATAAGGAAACTGAGGCACTAAAACAGCAACTTGCCTAAAGTTCCATAACCAGTTTGTGGTACAACTGAAATTGAGGTCTAGCTGGCTCTTTGAGTCTGCCCTCTGAATCACCAAATTGTACTGCCACTCTTCCTGTTGTAAATGTTATTTGTAAATGTATTTAATTTTATTACAGAAGTAGACTTGAACCTGAAAATTTTGGGGTCTAAAAATATTTGTTTTGGATGGATTCAGTGATAATGTAATCATTGCTCTTGAATAAGCTTAATCATTGAAATATTATTCCCTTTAGGTTGCTAATCATCACACTTGAATAAGCATAATGATTGAAATATTTTTCCCTTTAGGCTGTGCATTATGTGTGACTCTTCCAATGAGTTTATTAAACTTTTTCAGGTAAGTATTTTATTTTTTAAATGGGCAAGAAATATGAAAAGTTTTAGCAGTTAGCTGAACTTAGGGATCTGTTTTCCTTTTGGATTCAGGACATTTTGAAAAGGTCACAAAAAATGTATTTTAAATCTAGAATGCCGTAGAATAGCTTATGGTGTCTGTGGTGGCTAATGTAGTCATTTCAAAGACAGCACAAAACTACTAGTTCTTTTGTATGGTTTTGGAGTCATCAGATAGCCTTCTAATATATCACTTTTGTGAGTGAATCTTTTCACCAGGAAGGAATATATCCCTATTGAATATTAATACATTTACATTTTATGATCTTACATTTACAAGATCATAGAATTTCTGAATGAGTGTAGTTAAGGACCAAATTGGACCTGTGCTGAATTTTCTTAAATAGCCCTTCTATAGAAGTCCCTGTCTGGGTTGCGGGGAGATGGGAGTTGCTCAGGTAGAGCTTCATTTCTCTGATCTATGTGCTTCCCCACTTTTGCCAAATTCAGCTACACTGAATTTGCTTATTGTGTCCTGAATAGATTTTGCTCTTTCCTGCTTTAGTAATTTTGCTCCCACTGTTTCCTTTGCTGCTTTTTCCTCTGGCTGAAACATTTTCTTACACTTCTCACTTCATCCTTTAGCCCTCGAATCTGTGTAGCAGAATCTTATTTATGCTAAACCAAGATCTATGAATCTTCTTCATTTATTGGAATTGCCAGTCGTTTATAGAAGCCATACAATTTAAAGCTCTGAAGGATGTAGAGATTATTTCTCTACATTTTTTCCTCATTTTGTAGCAGTGAGGCTCTGATTGGGCAACATATTGCCCGAGGTGGTGTGATCAGTGGCCTAACCAAGATTGGCATTTGGAGCTCTGTTCAGGTGAGCAGATGTGTCCCGGATAACCTCCCGTGTGCTAGAGACACAGAGATATGGTGTGGTAATTGCACCTCAGAGTCTTTCATGTGAGCTCTGTCTCACTCTAAGTTCTCTGTGACTTGTGTCAAAGTCTCATTTTGTGTCAAAGTCGCACTTTGAGGTACTCTTCGAGTATTTTATGTTCATCTTATTTCCTCCATTAGAATATCTTATAGAAAAAAGTCCAAATTTTATTCATCTTCATATTCTTAGCACAGCAGTTGATAGTTTGATTTAAAGAGAAAAAAATGGGACTAGAGGTCAGAAAATTTCAGTTCTAACCCTGGCCCTGCCACTTGGTAGCAAGTTTTGTAAATTTAAATTCTCTTATCCTCACTTAACCTGTCTGTAAAATTAATGATGTTGATTCTGTCTATGCCACAGGATTATTGTGAGTACAAAATACGTGTATAAATAAGGAAACGATAAACTATAGTACAAGGACTGTTCAATTTATATGTAATAATGTTCTTTGTATTACTTGATTTTTTTTCCAGAAGCTATAAAAATAACACCTTGAAACACAATTCAGTCTATGAAGCCATGGTTCCCTTCTTTTCTCCATGCTTGCTGTTCATTTTGTCTACAGCGTGGATCCTTTGGTCTCCTTCAGATATTTTAGAGATACATCCTAGAATATTCTACTTTATGGTTGGAACAGCCTTTGCCAATATCACAGTAAGATTTTTTTCTTTTAAAAAATTATAATATATATTTTAAAAAAGAAAAAATCATAATATGTATTTAGGAATGTATGACAGAATTTGATAATTTGAAAAATCTTTGATATTAGAATAAACAGATTTTAATATAAAGATTTTTATTTCAGAAATTTGAAAGAATAGTAACCTCAAAGACTGAAATGCTGAAAATTGTTTTATTTTGCCCTTTGAAGCCAATAGGATTGGAGACTACAGTAGTAGTTTGGAACCGTGGCACACTTAATTTTTTTATTTTGGTTCCCTGCTGAAGAATTCATGGAAAAAATTTATAGATTCCCTTTAGTCTCTAAATGCATTACCAGTATGGCTGAAATGGCTGCAGACCTAAATGATTATTCTAGGAAGCTTGGAAGAGATTTTTGATAGAGAGAAAACACACTTTAAAAATCAGCTGATTTTAAAATTAAGAGCATGGAATTTAAAACTTTGTAATAAATAGAACATATTTTTTATCAATTTCTTCCCATGCTGGATCATGCAAGAGAGTAGACAGGAAGCAGAGATCAGTAGTTGAGAAAAGACCCTGATAGTCCTGAAAGCCAGAAAGTCTGTGTTCCAGCCCAGGCTGGGTCCTTATAAGTTTTTATTTTGTAACTTTGCTACTCATCCTATGTTTCCGTGTTTGTAACATGTGTAATATCCCAAGCCCTTCTGATTTTATAGGGTTTAAATATCTAAAAACACTACTGCATTGTGTAAAATGTGTCTCTGAAAGAATAAACTATATTTAAGTTAGGTCTTCAAAAATAAAAGAGCCAAAGAGGGTTTGAGATATTAATGATGGCAATGGGACTGAATTGGAGGTAGCACTTCTTCATCATTGCCATAAAGACACTTAATTGTGTGGGGGTGTGGGAGGCTATTTTGAATTTTTTTTTTTTTTT
>NW_016107495.1:107026-113031 GCF_001604975.1 Cebus imitator
TCTGTGTGATTTTTTTTTTTTTTTTTTTTTTTTTTGCATATCATAGAGTCTTAAAATTGAGAGAAATTTCTTTTGTTGCCCTGTGGAAGAATGCCTGCTATAGCATCCTTATTCAGTTATCTTCCAGCCTCTTCAGACATACACTCTGAGGGTCCATGGGTTTTTGTGGTGGGCCAAGGGTCCAGTTGGGCCTCTAAGCCTTGAGAACTTCTGAACTTAGATAATATAAGTGTATTGGCTCAGGTACTTGAATGCTTTTCAAATGTTGGAATGACTAGTTTTGGAAGTGCTTTGCTAATGAAAATTTTCTTTTTTTCTTTCTTATTTTTTTAAACTAACTTCCAGTGTCAGCTGATTGTTTGCCAAATGAGTAGTACCCGGTGTCCAACTTTGAATTGGCTGCTGGTTCCTCTCTTCTTGGTTGTCTTAGTGGTAAACTTAGGAGTGTCCTCTTACATTGAGAGCATTATCCTATATACATTAACAACTGCTTTCACTCTGGCCCACATCCATTATGGAGTACGAGTGGTGAGTAATCTACAGCAAAATTGGTACAAATTGGGTCTTGTAAATGGAACCAATAAATGTCGCCTAGTAGAAAGGAGGCAATGGAAAATTTTAAAAAGAAAGTTGCTTATTATAGCAGCTGTAAGGGTTTTGGGATATTCTCTAAATTGTGGATAATATCCAGATGTGTAATTTCAGATAGTGTTTCTCTAATGAGTATGTTACTGTAATTACAAATGATTTTAAAGCTGGATAATTATTATGAGGAATTAGTTCTTATTGTAAGTGGGTATGTATAAGCCATTTTCTTGGTGAGTAGAATTGTAAACTGTTTGGGTGTTTGGTTATATGGGACCAGATAATCACATTTGTTGATGATTTATTTCTTCACTTGCTTCTTAGCTTTTAGGGGCATTTTTATTGTTTATTAACAAAATTTGGAAAGATTTGGTCCTATAGTGCTTTTTCCCTCCCAATGCCCAGTTTGATAAGCAGTCGAGGTGAGGGAGATTAGAATTTCTGACTGAAGGAAGACTTTTGCATTATTTGAAGTTTTATTTCATTTATGCTATTCTTGAGCCCTATTCAGCAAAAGTAATATAACGGGAAATATAGAAGAAAAGGGATTTTAAGAAATATTTTGTAAACTTAATATTTTCTTCTAAAATTAACTAGTTTTAGGATGAGTGCATGAATATAGATAATGAAATCAAATAGAATCATGTGGTTTTTCTTTCACTTTAACATTCTTTTCTAATTATTTTACATATTTTAGTGTAGGCCGTGCAAAATTCCACCAAGGAGATTACTTAATAATGACCTTGCACAGCAAAGTTATTTCAATCATTTAGGTTGTTTCCAGATTTTCACCGTTATACATATTGTCCTATGCTGGGTATGGAGGCTCACACCTGTAATCCTAGCACTTTGGGAGGCTAAGGTGGGTGGATCGCTTGAGCTCAGGAATTTGAGACCACCCTGGGTAACATGGCGAAACCCTGTTTCTACAAAAAATACAAAAAAAAATTAGCCAGGTGTGCACCTGTAGTCCCAGCTACTTGGAGGGCTGAGGTGGGAGGATCGCTGGAGCCTAGGAAGTCAAGGCTGCAGTGAACTGAGATGGTGCCACTGTGCTCCAGCCTGGGTGACAAAGTGAGTGAGGCCTTGTCTCAAAAGAAAAATAAAAAGTTGGCATAAACAATCTGGAATATATTTGTTTCATTTATTTTATTTTCTGAGGATAATTTCATAGGAATGGGGTTGTGATAGGGTATTCACATTTTTATGACTCTTACAATACTTCTATTTGGTATGTTTGTTTGGAAAGGAATCCTACTGTAAATCCGTTTGAGAAACAAAATGTCTTCTGTATTTTCATACACAGTTCTTAAGTGGGGGAGGCAGCTATCATGCTTGATGACAACTTTACACCTTGCATGTGCTGCCATATGTGGGCTTTTTTCCCTTAGTGTTTCTCTCCAAAGTCGCCCTCATTTGTTGGAACAAACTAGATAAAATTGCTAAGGAAAAAAAAACGTGATGAATTGTGACATAAGACATAATTATTTTTGGTTTTATTTGTACAAGTGTAACATTGTATGCCTTATATCAACACTCTTGGGCCTTTTTCCTGGTATTTCCTCGATATATGCATGGCGTAGAATCTCCATTTGCCAGTGTCTTTTTTAATTGTTTTAATTTACGATAGCCTTTTAGAAGCATATCTTTAGAAAACTACAGATATGCCAAACTAAACCCAAATACATTTTTCTTTTACTTATAAAGGTACTACATTTTCATTGTTAAAAATCTGGAAAATAACAAGCTAACTGGAAAAAAATTTAGGATCATCTTTTTTGTCTGTCTTTGTGTTCTTTTGCCATTTCTGCAACTTCTGGCCAGAAGGTAAAACTTGCTAGGCCACACAAAACATTCACTGAACTACTGAAATATAAATAATAAGTATCAAGTAAATGACACGCACTCGCTGGCCTATAACTAAGCTCTTGCCTTCCCACTAGAGATACCCTAACTAATAAGTCCTCTCCAGATTCATGGATCTAGTTTTCTACTATTTCTTCAGGATTAGGAAAGATTACTTAGAAATGTTTCAGCAAGCTGAATATTAAATCTAACTATAAATATGATTACTTGATCTAGATACTACAGGTCAACTAATCCTATAGTTTTTCAGATTTGGTTGTGAATTTGAGTGGTCTTGAGTGTTCTGAAGACTAGATTTTAGTTCCAAGTCCAAACTTTCCCAGGGTAGTTCTAGTGCTCCCATTTAGCTGTCTAGCTCTATAGCTGTCCTAATCCAGAAAAACCTCTTCAGCATTTATCATGATTTTTGCCATGTCAATAAATTGTTATCTCTATGGGGTAAATTCTGTGTGCTTTAAAAAAATAATAAGGTACATATTTGTCATTGTCTCATGTTCTGCTTTTTCATAGGTAAAGCAGCTGAGCAGCCATTTTCAGATTTACCCCTTCTCATTGAGGAAACCAAACTCAGATTGACTAGGAATGGAAGAAAAGAATATTGGCCTGTAATAATCTTCTTTCTTTGAACAGAAAGAAGTACTGTAAATAAATGCTTGTAAATATTTCATCCATCACCATTGAACTAGACTGATCTGCTTGGCAGACATGGGATCTCAGTATGGTACTTGGAGAGCAGGAATGATACATATAATCTGAACTTGTGAAATTTTGGACCTACTAACTCTTAGCCTATTTTATTTTTTATAAAACTGCGTGACATTTTGGTTGAGCAGAATGTACATTAGACCAGCATAATGTTCCTAGTGATTCTAGTTTTGTGAGTTTACAATGTTTTGATTCATGCAGGGTTAAAGATGCTTTGTTTTTATTTTTTAAATACCAAAATTGGTTTCAGAACACTGATAACACTCAGAAAACCACAATGTGTTTTTGTATTTGGTACTTTGTAATAGTGGGCATAGCAATAGTCCAAATCTAGTATAGAGAAAGGATAAAAATAAGTCACCTTCAACAAGAGATGCCAATGATTACCAAACAATAGACAGTTGCCAAATACTGGTTTCTCTTTCCCATGAAAATGCCTTTTGTCCTCAAATGACAAGAGAGCTAATACATTTAGCTAATATATATTTAGATTTTCTAGTATTCTAGCTCTCTTTGTTATGGAACAGATCTTGATAAACGGTTTAATTTTCTCCTAAAGAGAAATATTCGGTTGAGAATTTGAGAATGGGCTGTAATTATAGCTCACCCATTGGGATGGTTCATTGTTGAAATGTGACATTTTTCCCCCTTCAGCTGCAGGTTCCTGAGATTTGGTGCCTGTGAGCTCTGATTGTAGGAATGGATGTGACAGTCCACTCTTATGATAATGACTTGTAAGGCGTGCAGATAAAATACCTTATAAGATACATACAAATTGGAGTTAGGAATTTCATGAACTTCACTATGACCAAAATTAATTTTTTGATTCCGTTTGTCTGTCTGTCCTTCCCCCCTCTCTTTTTTCAGGGTGGGGTGCTTTGTTTTTTGTTTCATACATGATAAAACAGAAATTCTCTCTTCCCCAACTTATCCATTTCCCCACTTGAAGAAAACTTTTGATATATATGCCTTACTGGAGTACATGCCCTCTTTAATGTTAATATGACTTGGAGTAATTTCTGAGGTTTACTGATAAACATAAAAATTTATTTAATTTTAATGTAGTTACTCTATAAACCATATTTTTTCATGATGTGGATATATTTTCTTCTGTTTCTTTTTTAGTCTTCATTTAATTTGGTGGTGGTGAAATTTACTTGCCGATATTCTTTCATTTTTCACTGAATGAAGTTTGTGCTTTAATGAAGAGTGTATCTTAAACCCCTTTTTTTTGGACAGGTTGCACTTGGATAAAATAGGCACCACTGTGTTGATATGTAATTAAATTCGTAACTATTATTTATGAATGTGACCATTGCTAAATTTAATTATAGTGTATTTCTTTGTTGAATTTCAGCCTGCTGCTTTGTAAAAAAAAAAAAAAAAAAAAAAAAACTATAATTGATATTTTTTAAATTTATAAATTCCAATCATTGTCATTGAAGTTATTAGAAATGAGTCACAGCACTAGCTCATGGTTCTATACTCATTTTAAAAAATTATAAAGGTTGAGGTGTATTTGGTGACTTTCTCTGAGACACAGATGAACATTGGAAATAGATGAGAAATTGATGCAGAAGAATGTGGAGAGTGATCCCATGTTTGTTAATCACCATCATGGAAGTCAGAGAATTAACCAATTAAGTGACGGTAACTATTTTTTGTATACCTTGTTCTTTGTGATCTGTAAAATTGAACTGGATGAAGTGTTAAATGGGGGTGGGGAAAAGGCTTTGTTTTAAGATTTCTAAGCTAATTATTTTACTGTTTTGCTGACCTTGAACACAAGAACGAGGTAAATCTGTATTATATAAGAAATGAACTGATACATATTTATAAAATGATAAATTTGGACTACAGGCTTTCTTCACCTTGTACAATATGGTAAAAATACCCTTTACTTCTGGCATTAGGGTCATGTCCTATAGTTTGGGGGCTCTTTTACTTCAAAAGTGCATTTCTGCCCCTCTTTTGGTTGTATCAAATTTATTTGAAAATTGTTTTGTGCCTGTACTTTATGACCTGTTTCCTTATGGTGGTAAAGAATTATGCCATAGTCAGTTTTATTGACATTGCTAGATGAAAGAAAAGTGCTGTCCACAAGGAGAAAGTGAAATTGAGCAATTAACTGTTGTTTCAGGATACTTGTGAAGCTTTAGTGTACTGCTGACTCTTCTTCTTGTTTTGGTCTGCCATCTTGAAAGCCCCCATTTGTTGCCTAGAGACATAGCAGCTGAGGCAGGATTCATTACAGGTAGCTGTCTGCATTTATGTCATGCCAATTACTATAACATTTCCAAAGTACAAAAGGTCTTTCAGGCTTATGCATGATATTGTGGGTGACTTCACACCCCAGCCTTTCTCCCCAACATACAGTGAGCTGCCTTTTGGGGAGCAATGCCAGAAAAGGAGCATACATGCATGTTTCTGTACTTTCAGAATAGAGTGCCTTAGCTAGGCCAGAGGTTCTTAATGTGTTTCTGCCGACCAAAGTTGCATACACCTGTAAGAAGTGTTTTTTTAGGTTATGGTATGAAAAAGCATCCTTCAGCCTTGTCAGATAATAATTTTAGATTTGAGGTGGGCATGGGATAAAAAGATTTAATAATACCTAGATAGAGAATGCTAATGCTGCCTTTTGTGATCCTTTAAATAATCCATGATGTTAGTGCAGTACACAGTTTGAAATGGCCACAATTTAAAGTGTCATTCTTCCACAAATAGGTAATTGATAGAGTTTATGGGTTTTAGTCTTAAGGATAATAGAGTGAATAACTTCCAAATAAAAAGCTAAATATTCCTCCTTGGCATTTTATATATATATATATATATATATATATATATATATA
>NW_016107495.1:113041-119883 GCF_001604975.1 Cebus imitator
TAATAGAGACGGGGTTTTACCATGTTGACCAGGATGGTCTTGAACTCCTGACCTCGTGATCTGCCCGTCTCGGCCTCCCAAAGTGTGGGGATTGCAGGTGTGAGCCACCACGCCCGGCCCCCTCCTTGGCATTTTACCATCATTATTAAAATACTTTTAATCCTAATTTTGGAAAGAAAGCTAAATGCTGAGTTTAGGATGTTACAGTACTAATACCATCATGTTATTTATTCTAATTTAGAGGTGTTGAGAGGAGGGGAGTATATGTCTAGAGTTACCCAAATTCTAAATAGATAACAAAAGAATGTTGATTATGACCTGGAGCCTGAGCTTTGGGAGAATATACAAGGGAAAAAGCAGGCATAGTATCCACTTTAAAGGGAAGAAAGGACCACCTTAACATTCTGTGAATTTGGAAGTTTCCTAAGTGTTGTTTTCAAAGAACTGGTTTATTTTGTAGTCAGTCAAAATGCATTTGGAATGTACCTCGCTTCCTTAACAGACTTTGACTCTGTGACCTATGAAGAATAAAAATCTGAAGGTGTCTGAGTCAGAAGCTACTTTTCCCCTTTATATTTTATATAGAAGCCTATTTGTCATTCTTCCTCTTCGTTCTTCACCTGGGTTTCCTCTTAACTAGCCACCACCTAGGACAGAGCCTGCCCACTCAGGTCTTGCCTTGTTGCTCCTAGATGTTGCCACATTCCGATCTCTTTGATGGCCTTAGATCTCTTGACTAGTCAAGTACTGGGAACGTGCCAGCGGGAACAAAGTAAGCTTGATGGGCTGGAACTTTTGACTTTGGGTTCCTAAAAAGCCAAAAACAGATATAGAAATCTTTGGTTGTAATGATGCCTGTGTTCAGAGTGGCCTCATCTTGACCTCAGTTCTGGACTTAAGTACTCTATAGAAAATTTGTGAAGTCAGACCAGAATTTTCTTTGTCCCATGAGGTGTCTTTGTAAGGCAGCATGCCCTTTCTTGAACACCCTGTGGGTGAATAACTTTAGTAAGTTAGCTGCCAGTACTAGAACCTTCCAGGAAGAATTTTAACTAGTATTCTACATTTGAAGCACTTTGACATGTACATTTAAAGTGACAGTTTTAAAAGTAAAATGGTGTTAAATCTCTGAAACTTGAACGTATGATGCTCTGGGCATTTTCGGAAGTTTAAGTAAATTGATTATGTAACCCATGTGATTTGCGTATTTTAGTTTTTATGTTTGACAGTGGTACAAATGACTGACATTGGCAGGCAGTTACTTTAGGGAATATGGTTAATCACGGTTGTCTAACTTTTCCAGAGAAAGTGATGATATGCTTCTTCCTTGCATGGAGCTGTGGAAATTGGATTTGTTGGCTATTCATTTCCAGTGAAATAGTTGGCTATTCTACAGTGCAGAATAGATGTAACCTTTTAAGCCTGCATGCTAATAAAATGCTTTGCTCTTTAGTAAACAAATATGCAAGAGACAATAATCTCTCTCTTTTTTTTAAGCAGGGATCTGCTCTCTCTATATAGACAGATCTTTCAATGTATTAACATTTGGAGTAGCAAAAGAAGTTGTGCCATTTGTAGCTCTCTCACAGGTAGCTTAAGTGAGGGGTTGTGTTGCATATGCTTAGAAAGGCCAGGTTCCCGGAACTGGATGATGCCACATACACTGATTTTAGAATATTTCAACAAAGGCTTGTCTCCAGGAAAATTCATTTGCACTGCAACAGGATTGTGCTGGTCTCCCACAGACCATTCACATGGTCTTTCTCTCCAGAGAATCATTCTTAGAAAGCCAGGCTAAATCAGAGTAGTGCTATTTTAAAAGCATGTATATTGGATGATGTCTATAGAGTACCTCAATGCTACGTTGAAATTGGAGGCAGACTGTTCTCTTCAGCAACACATACGCTAAAATTGAAGTTAGAGACAGTATTGAAGATGCAGGGGGTAGCCAAATGCTGTGGATATTTCATGTCTCTCTTTGGTTAATACCTTCTCTTGAGCAGTTTCTGTGGGTAGTAATTAAACTTAGAATTGATTTTAGGGTTTTATTAAAATATATACAATTCACCATGAATTCTAGATTCTGATATTCTTGACAAGCACTATTTGACTATCTCAAGAGTAAGTTCTTGACCTGGAACATAGTTAGTACTTGATGTCACTAACCAAGTTATAGAAGGAGCGTGTTATAATTCTGCAAGATCTGTGAATAGCATTATAAATCTGGGCCAGGCATGGTGGCCCATACTTGTAATCCCAGCACTTTGGGAAGCCAAGGCAAGTGAATTGCTTATGCCCAGGAATTCAAGACCAACCTGGGCAACATGGCAAAACCCCATCTCTACTAAAAATACCAAAACGATTAGCTGGGTATAGTGGCATGCCCCTTTGATCCCAGTTACTGGGGAGGCTGAGGCAGGAGAATCACTTGAACCTGGAAGATGGAGATTGCAGTGAGCCGAGATCGTGCCACTGCACTCCAGCCAGGGTGACAGAGCAACACTCCATCTCAAAATAAATAAATACATTTGTTTAAATTACTGTTGTCATTCAGCATTAGACTTTGAGTTTAATAACTACACATTGAGACTGCTCACAATATTAACTTTTTTTGTAGGTTATTTTGTTGTTTAGATAACTTGCCTCTCCAGAGCAACCATTCAGGAGATAAACACCTAACTATATGTAATGATATGCTCATTTTAAAAAATGTGCCAAGAAAGCAAAATTTATTATTGAACTCTAAATTTTAGGTTTTTTTGTTTTTTTTTTTTTAAGTAGTGTTTTCTCTGGGTAAAGGGAAAGGCAATGAATAATTGCCAAGGTGTAAACTCCCTGCTGCCCACCTCCTCCCCCTCCCCTTCATCAACATAATATGTAGATTTGTAGCCAATTATAGCAAAAGAAATTGGTATCTTTTTGAGTAAGGTTTCATGCCCTGTGACTAAGAATAGGAGGCAGGAATCATGCCACCTATTGAGTTTAGCTTGGACCTGATGCAGTTGGCTTTCTATAGTGTTTTGAAACAAGAGAGCAATTCCATTCCTTCTCAGGAACCTAGAAACAACACCACTTGTGCAACTGGAATATGTTTGCTGCAAGTAGGTGGAGAGGAAGAGTAGTTTAATTCAAGTAGTTTAATTGAGCATATTAGTCATTGGTCTGTCTGGGACTTGCCGTGTTCATAGTAGCAATGTATGTACCATTTATTTTATCTGGTTATGTGTATATATGCCTTTTAAATATGTACATACATATTCTCCACATATGTATGTATGATATATTCATATATACATGCAGTCTACTTGATTATCAGCAAAATGGTCAGCCTTTATTAGCTTACTTCTTCATGTGGACTTAATCTGCATGTGGCCCTTACTGCGAAGCCTCTTCCTGATCTGAAGCCACAGTCTGTCTGTCTTCTAGTTCATCTCAGTCCTCGAGAAGGGCCCTTTAAATATGTCACTGTCCCATTTTCCTTTAACCAGGGGTTGTGTGAGCCAGAAAGAGCTTTGAGGAAGATGGCTGCTTCTACCAGGGTGGAGGCTTCTGGGTCTGCATGATGATGGGGCCCATTTCTGGCCAGCGGGTGGCTCTGGGAGCAGTTGTGCCACAGGCTTGCTAGGAGAAAACTCTAACTCTTGCGGAAACAGAGCTTCATGACTTGCTTAAATTACTTAGCTGGAATATTGTGAAGTGTCAGATAACGTGATGTGCAAATAGAGTATGCCGATGCATTTCCTTGTTTCTGCATTATCTGTATTAGTGTTTCCCATTGCTAGCCCAAATAATCAAGACCAGACTGTTTCTTGTCACTGGATTCTAGAAGCCTTGCCCTTTCAACTGGATTTATGTTTATTTCTGCTGCTGTGAAACCCCAAAGTAATGCAGTAGGTTTTAATTGAAAATTGTTTAATTCTATTATTAATAATTATTTATTGTAATAAAAGTAAAAGTAAATAATTTTTAAATCCTTTTAATTGTTTTCAGATTGTCTTATTTGTTTTCCTTGGTAGGTGCAAAAGGGGAGGGAGCTACAAGGAGAAAACTAATGTCCACCACTTGTCTCAGAGAATCCTTGATTATGTCAGAGCAAAACATTGAAAAGTTTTTTGTTCTATTTTGTTTTTAGAAAGATCAGCCTGCTTGCTCCTGGGTGTTCTGTGATCCTGTGACTTGTTTCAAAAGGCAGAAAATGAGGCAGGTGGCAGTAACAGCTTTTCATAGTCTACTGCTCCTGACTCACCCAGAACTGGGTGGTGGCAGTCTCTATCCTAATAATTAATGACTGGGTCACACTTAAATTAGTTTGTAAGGTGGTTTCTTCCTCAAGCGTTTTCCCATAGAAAGAGCGTTAACATATGGTATTCATTTTCCAGACAAATCCCGCAAAAACCTTTTAGACCACACTTAGTATGTCTAAATTATAGAAACTACAACTCCCATTACATGACATTGCTTCTGAGGAGAATATTTCCATTTTCATGTCAATCTCCCAGCTCTGGCAGTAGGCATTTAAGAAAATTTTCAGTAGCAGGCTTGAAGAAAATGAGGAAGAAAATGCCCCATGTTTTAACCCAGGCTGTTCTCCAGCTGTGCGCTCTTAATCCCTTTCCCTCCCACGCTCTTGGTTGTCGTAGCAGTTATTCCCTCCCTTCTGCCTGCGAACCTCAGACACCTCCCAAGAGCCTGATGACACATACCAGGTAAACACTACGTAAACACTCTTAGGGCCACCAAAACTTAAAAACACCCTATGTCCCCAAAGTGTCTTGCGCCTCTTTCCACTTATCTTTTTTCCTCTGCTCACAAATTTACTAAAAGAAAACTTTACAATTGCTCCTACCATTTTTTCTTCTTTTCATTCCCAGAGTTTTCCTTAAACCTCCCAAAGTTTTAATACAGTGGCTGTTTCTTAGTCATGTTCAACTCTGCAAGCTTTGAAGAAAGAGCTTTTTTACTTTTTTCCTAAAGCCTTAGTTTCCTCATCTATAAAATGGGATTAATATTACCACAGTTAAACCATATGAAGGATTGAATGAGAATAGCTCGTATAGAGTGTTTAACATAGCGAGTGGACTAAGGTAGATGCTTGGTTTCTACTAATATCTAGTTCTCTGACTTTTTACTTTGAGCTTTTTTCTAAACCATGTGACATAGCTCATGACTTCCATGCCTCCTCCCCTCTCTTTTCTCCTTCATACCTTTTGAGGCAGTATGTGAAGATGATGGTAAGGCAGTTCCCAAAATTAAAAATGAGTAAGATTGCCTTCTCCGAATCTAATTAGTAAAATTCACACAAATTGAAAGAAATAACCTAAGAAGTTATCTAAATGTTTGATGAATTTGTCTGCATGCCCACATTCCAATTAAGGTGATTTAGTGTAAACTTACTGGATGTAGAATTAAGTGTGACTAGACTTAGTAAGATATAAAATCTAATCAGTTCATCCTTTTTCTGGAAAAAGATTATAAAAGCTGAAGGTGGATGCCCAGGTATCTTCCTTAGCAAGGGAAGCCCATATAGGCCAGATTTCTCAAAACCTACCCAGGGATGAGGGACTTGATTGTTCTTGCAGCACGCTATCCCCATTGTGGGCCTCTGAACCATGGTAGTCAGGCCTACAGGTCAAGGGACTTCCCAATCAGAGTTTGATTCCCTCTGTAGATCAGCTCACAGAGATGTGCTAGTCACAAGGATGTCTTTGTGACCCCAATTCCCTCTCATCTGTAACAGCCCCACTCGCCTGCTTCACTTTCTTCAGGGGGAGGGGGTCTCCTGTCATTTCTCTTATAAAAACATGAATAAATAAACTTTATGTTTTATTGAGCCAAAAGTGATTTATCCTCACTGTAAACATTTAAAAAAAAATCTTTAGAGAATGTTAAAGTCACCCATAAGGCCACCCGCAAGGGATATCAACTACTTTGCGGCTTTCTCCGTATTTTTCTTGTGTACATACTGTCTACATTTCAAATAAAACTGGGCAGGCCAGGCACGGTGGCTCATGCCTATATTCCCAGCACTTTGGGAGGCCGAGGCGGGCGAATCAACTGAGGTCAGGAGTTTGAGACCAGCCTGATCAACATGGAGAAACCCCATTTCTACTAAAAATACAAAATTAGCTGGGCATGGTGGTGCATGCCTGTCATCCCAGTTACTCCGGAGGCTGAGGCAGGAGAATCACTTGAACCCGGGAGGCATCCAGCCTGGGCGACAAGAGCGAAAACTCTGTCTCAAAAAAAAAAAAAGAAAAAACTGGGCTCATACTGTACATTGAGCTGCATCTTCCCTTTCTCATGTAATGTATCTTGGATGTCTTTCTAGGTCACCTTTATTATGACCTTGTGTTAGAGAATCCATGGTTGCTTTATTGGTTCCCCTATTGATGGATTTTGTCATATCTGATTTTTTAATATTACAAGGAATTGGAATGAGCGTACAGACACATCTGTGTACATTTCTTTCAAAAAAGTATTTGTTGAGCACTTATTAAATATCAAATATTGTGCTAGGTGCTATGTGTACAATGCTGAATAAAACTGATGTAGTTGTGACCCCAATGAGCTCTAACTAGACTCATGATCTCCTTATGATGATTCTTTTAACTAGAATTGCCTAGTCAATGCATATGCTAATTTATTTTTGTGCGTATACAAATAAATATGTTTTTATCTAGTTTTTTCTGTTTAACAATTTTATAAGTTTAATGAACTCTTTACAAAGCCATGGAAAATTAAGCATTCATTTTCCCATTTATATTTAATTATAATTCATTACATGCCTTATGACTTTGTTTAATGGTTTTTCTTTTTCTTTTTTTTTTAGATGGAGTCTTTTT
>NW_016107495.1:120053-130064 GCF_001604975.1 Cebus imitator
TGTTGACCAGGATGGTCTCGATCTGTTGACCTCGTGATCCACCCGCCTCGGCCTCCCAAAGTGCTGGGATTACAGGCTTGAGCCACCGCGCCCGGCCCTAGATGGAGTCTTACTCTGTCACCCAGGCTGGAGGGCAGTGGTGCAATCGCGGCTCACTGCAACCTCCGCCTCCTGGGTTCAAGCGATTCTCCTGCCTCAGCCTCCCAAGTAGCTGGGTCTACAGGTGCGTGCCACCTCACCCAGCTAACTTTTTGTATTTTTAGTAGAGATGGGGTTTCACCATGTTAGCCAGGATGGTCTTGAACTCCTGACCTCATGATCTGCCCGCCTCAGCCTCCCAAAGTGTCGGGATTACAGGCATAAGCCACTGTGCCCGGCTTCTTCATTTATTTATTTTGTTTGTTTCATTCTTTTGACCTCTCAAACCATAGTTGTCTGCCCCATGAAAAGATTTCTTCCTCTCTCTGTCCTTTGTTCAGTTTTTTAAAAAATTTAATATTTAAAAAAATTTGGTAGGCCAGACGGGATAGCTCATTCCTGTAATCCCAGCACTTTGGGAGGCTGAGGCAGGTGGCTCCTCTGAGGTCAGGAGACTGAGATCACCCTGGCCAACATGGTGAAACCCTCTCTCTATTACAAATACAATAAAAATTAGTTAGCTGGGCACAGTGGCTCAGACCTGTAATCCCAACACTTTGGGAGGCCGAGGTGGGTTGATCACAAGGTCAGGAGTTCGAGACCAGCCTGACCAACATGGTGAAACCCTGTCTCTACTAAAAATACAAAAATTAGCCAGGCGTGGTGGCAGGCGCCTGTAATCTCAGCTACTCGGGAGGCTGAGGCAGGAGAATCGCTTGAACCCGGAAGGCGGAGGTTGCAGTGAGCTGAAATTGCATCTCTGCCCTCTAGCCTGGATGACAGAGTAAGACTCCATCTCAAAAAAAACAAAACCAAAAAAACAAACAAAAAATTAGCTGGGTGTGGTGGCACATGCCTGTAGTCCCACCTACTCAGGAAGCTGAGGAGGGAGGATCGATTGAACCCAGTAGGCAGAGGGTCCAGTGAGCCAAGATTGTGCCACTGCACTCCAGCCGGAGCAATTGAGTGAGATGCTGTCTCAGAAAAAAAAAAAAAAAAAAGGCAAATAATGGTCATATATGTTTATGGGATACATAGTAATGTTTCAATGCATATAATGTATAGTGATCTGGTCTGGTAATTACCATATCTGTCATCTCAAACACTTGTCATTTCTTTGTGTTGGTAACGCTCAAAATCTTCGTTGCTATTTGAACTGTGTTATTGACTCTAGTCATCCTACAGTGGTACAGAACACTAGAACCTGTCATTTTGGATTCTTTAACAAATCTCTCCCTATTCCTCCCTTTCCCCTAATATGCCAATTTAAACAGTTAATAGATTTTGGCAAACTGACCTTCTAGGAGGTGCCTTTCCAGTGGTGAGTGAAAGTGTTTGTTTCCCACACCTATCAAAGGTGTATTACATAATTGAGTCTGCCTGTGGGAGAAAGAGGGCCCCCCAGCTGGTCAGAAAATGGCTAGAGAGAGCCAGGAAAGGAGACAAGCTTGGGGCTTTTATTGTGGTTAAGGGGTGAGGCTGGGAGGAAGGCATCCAGTGCATGTAGTTGAAATCTGCCAGCACCAAAAAGAGCACCTAGGCTTTTTCAACAGCTTGCCCAGATGTGGAGAAGGAAGAGAGAGTGCTGCTTAAAAGTGGTCAGCAGCCAAACAGCAAAAAATGGAGTCAGATTTCTTATTGCAAAAGATGTTGGAAGTGGTATCAGGACAACTGTAGGGCCAAGTATCTCACTGATCACTCTTCATGGGTCGTATGGTACCTTTTGCTCTCACTTATCTGTTGTGCAATAGCTGATTCCCACTGACTTTCTCATGGTATCCTACTCCCAACTATATACATGTGTATGCACACATACTTGGTTCTGTCCTTATGGATAGTGGAAACATGAACCAGAACCTGGAAGAGTCTGTGGTCAGAGGGTGTACCATGGCTCCTAGGAAAGTTTAACGCTTTAGGTTACAACCAAAGGAGACAGATCTGGCAGAAGGCCCTGAAGCCTAGAAGCAACTTCCCCCGCTCCTCCTACACCACCTGGCAGGTGTGAAAGGAGGATCCAGGCAGCTGCTGTTAGGTTCTAGCTGTTGGATGGTTTTGGCACTCCTAAACCTCTCCACTGCTTGCAGTAGAATTGATCTTTAAAAGCCACTCCATTTGCCTCTGGGCAGTTCTTATTCACAAAGGGCGTTATCTTCTTGGCCTCACAACTGTCTGTGGGTTGCACCATTTAACAGCTGAGAAAATGGCCCTCAAGAAGTTGTGACTTGCCCAAGGTGGCAGGGCAGGGCTAGAACTAGTACCCACCCTTTCTCACTGCTTATCCAGTGCCTTTAATTCCTCACGGGCTAATGGGACAGAACCATATTAAATGGAATCCAGTTTTCGTTTGATTGGCTGATTTTTTTTTTTTTTTTTTGAGACGGCATCTTGCTCTATTGCCCAGTAGAGTGCAGTGGCTCCATCTCAGCTCACTGCAACATCACCAACATTCAAGCGATTCTCCTGCCTGAGCCTCTTGAGTAGCTAGGATTACAGGCGCCCACCACCATACCCAGCTAATTTTTGTATTTTTAGTAGAGACGGGGTTTTGCCATGTCGGCCAGGCTGGTCTTGTCCTGATCTCAAGTGATCCGTCCACCTCGGCCTCCCAAAGTGCAGGGATTACAGGCGTGAGCCACCGCGCCTGGCCCCAGTTTGGTTTTAATTCTAAATGAGAACACTATTTTTGTTGACAATGAGACTCCCAGGAGATAGTGCCTTTCTGGAGATAGCTGAGAATTTAACAGTGCTTCTGCATTTCTAACTTTTATCCCCTCACCCCTCTCACGGACTGTTTTACTCTTTCGTAAGTATTTGATTGCACGTGGTTACGGTGGGATTGTTTTAGGTTGCGGCCATGCTGCAAACTGCTACAGAAGACAATTCCTTGCTGGGTATAAATTTATTGATGGCAGGGTGGTTTCAGTTTAGAGGAGACTGCCGAATACATCAAGTAGAAGCGCAAAAATGAATGAATGGATGCAATATTCCTTAGCGCATACCTGTTTTTCAGTACTCTCTATGAGGACAGGACAATGCCTGTATCCTTAGCGCTAGCACAGCGCTTGGCACAGAGTAGGGGCTCAATTTTATTTGGTGAATATGAGTTGGAGGAATATTTGATAAATGAATGAAAGATGAATTAATCATCAGGGTCAGTAAGTGATGAACCACAGCTTGGTCCAGCTCTTTAGTCCTCTCGTCTCGTGGTGAGACTCCACAGCTCCTCTAATACGACCGGGGCTGACAGACCTGACATCCCACCTGCGGGAAAGGCATCAGTCAGAGGCTGGGATGCGCCGGGGGAACGGCGGCGGGCGGGGCCCGGAGAGCTGCGCGCGCAATCACTGGGCGGTGGTTCAGGACCTCTCCCTGGCAACGGCTTGTTCCTAGCAACCAGCCTGCGGTCCGGAGGTGGATCGGAGGGAGCCGCCTGGGGGCTCCTGCCATGAATCCGCCGGGGTCCCTAGAGGGCCTGGAGCCGAACGTGGACGAGCACTTGTCCACGCAGATTCTCGAGCCCTCAGTGCACTCCGACAACCCTCAGGAGCGCATCCAGGCTCGGCGCCTCCGCATCGCTGCGCGCCTGGAAGCCCGGAGGCGGTGAGCGCTGGGGCGGGCCGGGCGGGATCCGCGCAGCAGGGCCTGGTTTCCTGATGAGATAGAAACATTTCTTCCGGAAGGCTCAGGCAGAATTTGGGAAAGTAAAACGCTGGGCCGGGCGTGGTGGCTCGCTCTTGTCTTCCCAGCACTTACAGAGGCGGAGGCGGGCGGATTACTTGAGCCCAGGAGTTCGAGATCAGCCTGGGCAGCATAGAGAGACCCCATTTCTAGAAAACATCAAAAAATTAATCGGGCGTGGCGGCGCGCGGCTGTGGTCTCAGGTACTCGGGAGACTGAGGCACGAGAATCGCTTGAACCCGGGAGGCGGAGGTTGCAGTGAGTCGAGATCGAGCCACTGCACTCCAGCCTGGGTGAAAGAGCAAGGTCGTGTCTCAAAAAATAAATAAATAAATAAATAAATAAAATAAAAGAAAACAAAAAGAAACGTTTAACACTGTTGTAAAGTCAGAGACGGAAATGCTCATCCCGTTATTGCTTGGTTGAGAGTTGAGGCTCAGGCACTGGACAGTACACGGAGGAATCAGGCAACCTGTGACCTGCCCTCTGGGGTCTTGCCTCCTTCCCTCCCAACCTTCCTTCCTTCCATAATACTTATTTAGTGGACCTCACCTATCACTTCCACTGGTCTAAATGGCTTACTTGGTTGTGTAGCCGAAACCCTCATTCCTGAAGGTCTGAGGACCATACCCACTGAGGCTAGGGTTGCTGTACCCATCCACTCACAGCCACAGTGGGCTAAGGGAGGACCCAGAGGCACCTGAATTCCTGAACGTCCTCATTGTGTGCACTTAGACCTTCTTCTGCTGGTCAGGGTCAGTTGTCCTGCCAAGATGGTGACTTCTCATCTGCTGCTCATTGGACACCAGGAGTCCAAAGTGCCCAGGTGGCAGCTATCACTTGTAGTTCAATGGGATCCTTGCTTTGTGCCCTGGCAAGAACACACCCCTTTGGGAACCAGGACTTCTGACCTTGCAGACGCCAGAGTTGTGGATGCAGGAAGCACAGAGTCCCCCATGAGTCATTAGGAATGATGATAAGTGGGGCCACTCCAGCTTCTACACACTGGTTGTCAGTCCCATGTATTTTTTTCTTCTGGGACAGAGTCACACAAAGTCTCTGGCTTAGTGCAGTACTGCATTCAAGAATGTGGCACTCCATTCTTTAGTGTAGGGCCTCCGAGCTGGGGCTGCAGCTGTGCCTCCATCAGGCCATTCAACACCATCAGGCTGGCCGATTCTGGAAGTTGCGCATGTGATATGACCAGTAGTCATATCACTTCTGCACCTCTTTTGCTGTGAAGTGAGTCACTTGGTCAGAGGGTTTATTGTATAGGATTCCAAGCTTGAACTTCAGACACTCCTCAACCCCCTGGATAGTGGTGCTGGCCTAGGCTCTGTGAGTCACTTTTCCTTCTATACAAACTCCATGACCAGGTGTGCCGCTTGAAGCTCCGCCCATTTGGAAGGCTTTTCATCACTATCTTTCAAGGCCATCCCTTAATGTGGCTTGCAGTGCAGCTGCTGTCCATTTTTAGCCTGAACCCACAAACCCTGCTAGCCGATCCATAAACTAAACTTGAGCTATTTCTTCTTTCTTTAGCTGGTCATATAGGACTTCTCCTGGGCCGCAGGAAGAGGCATTGGTACAAACATGGAAGGCAATGTCTGGGTCTGGGCAACCTGCTCATGCAGCTGACTTGTGCCCTCTGATCCTGCTTGGGCTCCATCTCAGATCTACCATTTCCATCTTATAATGGCATGGCTCTGGGCCTACCCAACTTTATGACTTTGATGGATGTGAGATACCCAGCTCATGTCTGGGTCTGGGTCATGATTCTCCCACTGGGGTTTGCCATAAACTGCACATGCCATCTTTTTCACTACAGGCACCTCCAAACCATAGGGTCTGCTGGATCGTGTGGCCCAAGTAGCCTGGCTGCTTACACTGTGGCCTGGGTCCTTTCCTGTTCTAGGCATCACTCAAAGCTGGCAGCTTTTTGTGTCAGCCTGAACAGTATTCCTAAGTGTGGGATGTATTGCCTCTAGGATCCAAAGTGGCCGAAGAGGCATTGAGTTTCCTTCTCTGTTGAGGATGCAAGATGCAGTAGATTTGTTTTTTACTTGATAGGCTATCCCAGTATGCCACTGACCACTGGACCCCAACAAACTTGAGTGACATGGCAGCCCCTGGGTCTTCATAGGGTTGATTGTCCACCATCTGGAGCACACTGTCTCACCATGCCCTGCAGTGTGTTTCCATCACTCGCTCTTTCTGGCTGATTGCTGCAGGTCCATCAGTGGAATGCAGGGGGCTGGCAAACCCTTTCAGTAAAGGGCCAGACAGTAAATATTTTAGGCTTTTTGGATGCTATGGCCTCTTTCCCAGCTGCTGAACTGCCATTGTAGTGGAAAAGCAGCTATAGGCAAGACATAAACAAATGGGCATGGCTGTATTCCAATAAAGCTTTATTTATGTACACTGAAATTTAAATTTCATAGACTATTCGTGTCTCACAATATAGCCTTCTTTTGATTAAAAAAAATAATAGACTGGGCACAGTGGCTCACACCTGTAATCCCAGCACTTTGGGAGGCTGAGGTAGGCAGACCATGAGGTCAGGAATTCGAGACCAGCCTGGACAACATAGAGCAACCCTGTCTCTACTAAAAATACAAAAATTAGTCAGGCATGGTGGCAGGCACTTTTAATCCCAGCTACTCGGGAGGGTAAGGCAAGAGAATTGCTTGAATCCGGGAGGTGGAGGTTGCAGTGAGCTGAGATCGTGCCACTGCACTCCAGCCTGGGTGACAGAGCAAGACTCTGTCTCCAAAAAATAATAATAATAATAATAATAATGATAATAAAGTTTATTTTTTAGAGCAGTTTTAGGATCACAACAAAACTGATCAGAAAGGACAGCGTCCCCATATACTCCCTGCCCCCACACATGCACAGCTCAGGAGAATTACCACTGTCAACATCCTGCAGCGGAGGGCACATTTGTGGCAATGTGTGAACCTGGACGCATCTTTATCACCCAAACTCCATCGTTTACCTTAGGGTTTCTTTTTGGTGTTGTACATCCTATGAGTTTGGGTAAATTTATAGTGACACGTACCCACCAGTATAGTATTATACTGAATATTTTCACTGCCCTAAAAAATCCTCTCTGCTCTACTTATTCATCCTAGTCCTTTTTTTTTTTTTAACCATTTAAAATTATAAAAATTGTCCAGTGCGGTGGCTCATGCCTGTAATCCCAGCACTTTGGGAGGCCAAGGTGGGAGGATCACCTGAGATTTGCAGTTCGAGGCCAGCCTGCCCAACATAGTGAAACCCCATCTGTACTAAAAATACAAAAACTAGCGGGGTGTGGTGGTGGGTGCCTATAATCTCAGCTACTTGGGAGACTGAGGCAGGAGAATTGCTCGAACCCAGGAGGCGGAGATTGCAGTGAGCTGAGATCACGGCACTGCACTCCAGCCTGGGTGACAAGTGTGAAACTCCATCTTGGAAAAAAAAATTGTAAAAATCATTATTTGCCTGGAAGCCATACAAAAACAGATGGTGGACTGGATTTGGCCCACAGGCCACAGTTTGCCAGTGCTGAAGTACTGGATGATGTGATGTTCTCTGGGATATCCAGATGTCCCTGCGATATTCAGAATATATTATGACAGAGATCAGGAGAATTACCATGGTCCTGTGAGTGTGACAGACATGTAAGTGATTATCATTGTCTGTTCCATGTGAATGTGGACTTCCTGGTTCTTTTTCCTGACCAAGGTAGAAAAGCATACATTTGGCCCAATCAGTAGCCATATGTACCGTGCCGGAGGCCGTACAAATTTGCTCTAGCGAAGCTTACCACAGTTGCATAGGCACTGTGTTCAGGAGTGCTACCTGTGGGCTTCTGGTAGTTGACAGTTATTTTGCAGGATCCATTCAGTTTCTGCAAGTGCCAGGCCCATGAATTAAAAGAAAATTTTATAGAGATCACCATTCCTGCATTGTTGAGATCCTTCAGGGTGACTCCCATCCCCACCAATGCCCCTCAGCAACAATATTGTTTTGTATGTACTCAGGTGCAGCTTCAGAGCTGTTCTTTTGGCCTTCTCCACTATGATAGCTCTACTGATAGGCCAAGGAGTGGAGTTCTTTAAACTTCTAAATATGTCAGTCCCAATTTTACTTTTGGAGATTAGAGACATGGTGGCTGGCCAAGTGAGGCAGGGAGAATTGCTTGAACCTGGGAGGCAGAGGTTGCAGTGAGCCAAAATTGGGCCACTGCACTCCAGCCTGGGCGACAGAGCGAGATCTGTCTCAACAACAACAACAACAAAAAAGGCCATTTGAGGCTGGTGCAAAAACAAGGATGTGAGATACAGTGACAGACCTAAGCAACTTAGCATCTGTGTGTGTGACAGCAGCTCATTTTTAAAACACAGATAATAATCATAGCTTGAAAAAAATGCAGACAGTGAACATTTTCTTTTACTAAGCTTAGTTTATATAACCATGCCATTAACTTTTTTTTTTTTTTTTTGAGACGGTTTTTCACTCTTGTTGCCCAGGCTGGAGTGCAATGGCGCGATCTTGGCTCACCACAACCTCTGATTCCCGGGTTCAAGTGATTCTCCTGCCTCAGCCTCCTGAGTAACTGGGATTACAGGCATGCACCACCACGTCTGGCTCATTTTTGCATTTTTAGTAGAGACAGGGTTTCACCATGTTGGTCAGGCTGGTCTTGAACTCCTGACCTTGTGATCTGCCCACCTCAGCCTCCCAAAGTGCTGGAATTACAGGCATGAGCCACTGCACCTGGCTGTCATTAACATTTTTTAAAAGAAGATAAAATTTATAGTACAGAACAAAAGTAATGGATTAATACTTTTAATTACATTAATGCATTTTGGAGGAAGAAAGGAAAAAAAATCACATGAAGAGATGTTTCCAAAAGAGTGACTTTGTAAGGTTAGGATAATGAGTTGCATGGCTGGCCGCAGTGGCTTATGCCTTTAATCCCAGCACTGTGGGAGGCTGAGGCAGATGGATCATCAGGTTAGGAATCCGAGACCAGCCTGACTAACATGGTGAAATCTCATCTCTGCTAAAAATACAAACAAATTGCCGGGCATGGTGGTGCATACCTGTAATCGCAGCTACTCAGGAGGCTGAGGCAGGAGAATTGCTTGAACCTGGGAGGCAGAGGTTGCAGTGAGCTGAGATTGTGCCACTGTACTCCAGCCTGGGCAACAGAGCAAGACTCTGCCTCAAAAAAGGAAAAAAAAACAGAGAGAGAGAATGAGTTGCATGTAGAATGGGAGCACTGAAGTAACTCGGGTTTGTTCCTTCATCTTTACAATAACTGTGCCTTTGTTTGTTAAATCTCTATTCTACAGGCATATCAGTAGCTCTCGCAGAAATGTTAAACTTGAACTGAGAACCAGAGATTGGGAGTTTCAGTGCATTAGCACATTATTCCTACTCTTTATTCTTTGTTAGTGGTTGGGGCCATGCATTGTGGGTGAGCGAGCTCGGACCACACTGTACCATTTCAATGTGCTCTCAAAACAAATGCATGCAGCTGAGTCTGTGTGTGCCTGGAAGTTCCCCGAATTACCTTCTCTGTTAATTAAAGGAAAAGAGATTAAAATATGCTATATTAAATCTTGCCTATATATTATTAATAACCAACAGTAATTGCAGCAATGCATCAAAACTTAGATTGACGCAAGTTTTTTTCAGAAAGAAGTACTTTATCACTGACATTGTTTTGAATTGCTGGCACATGTGGTAATAAAAAGCAGTTGTATTGTTTTTACGTTATCTTTCACCAGTGTACCCCTTGGTTGCCTGTGATACCACTGCTGTAGCTGCCTGGGCCTGCTTATATCATGAGGTGTAGTGTTAAAGTGAAAGTTAACAGAGTCAAATGTCATATAAAGATAAAGAATGTGGCCAGGCGTGGTGGCTCACACCTGTAATCCGAGCACTTTGGGAGGCTGCGGTGGGGAGATCACTTGAGACCAGGAGTTCGAGACCAGCCTGGCCAACATAGTGAAACTCTTGTCTCTACTAAAAAGTCAAAAAATTAGCTGGGCGTGGTGGCACATTCCTGTAATCTCAGCTACTTGGGAGACTGAGGCATGAGAATTGCTTGAACCCTGGGAAGGGGAGGTTGCAGTGAGCCGAGATCGTGCTACTATACTCCAGCCTAGATGACAGAGCGAGACTCCTTCTCAAAAAAAA
>NW_016107495.1:130089-135625 GCF_001604975.1 Cebus imitator
AAAAAAAAAAAAAAAAGGAATAGGAATACTATGCTAATGCCTCTGAAACTCCCAATCTCTGGTGTCTTAGTTTAGGTTTGACCTTTCTGGGAAACGTCACTTTTGTTTTTTTTTTTTGAGACAGGGTCTCACGCTGTCACCCAGGTTGGAATGCAGTGGTGTGACCTTGGCTCACTGCAACCTCCACCTCCTAGACTCAAGTGATCCCCACCCCCCACCCCAGCCTCCTGAGTAGCTGGGACCACAGGTGCACACCACCGTGTCCTGCTAATTTTTTGTATTTTTGATAGAGATGGGGTTTCACCATGTTGCCCAGGCTGGTCTCCAACTCCTGACCTCAAGTGATTGTGCCACCTTGGCCTCAAAAAGTGCTGGGATTATAAGTGTGAGCCACCGCACCCGGCTGGGAGATGTCACTTCTGGGTAGAGATGCCAGATGGAATACATACAGATATCGACCTTAGATCTCTGTCTAAATTCCATTAAAATGACATTTAAGGGGATTAAGTAAAAAAGACACAAATCCACAAAGTCAAGAACAGAGGACTCAACAGCAATGAAATTGTGGAAGCTGGGAAGCGCAAGATAGATGGTAAATGGGTGAGCAGATTCAAGAAGATGGAAAAATAAGCTGATAGTGAAGAAAGCTGAGAACCCCCTTGATTAACTCTGCATGAAATCTCCAGGGACTAGGAGATTGGTGGCGTTATATTCATCCGTGAGAATTTAAAAAATCCTGTGGCCCTTTAAATGGACTGACAGGACCTCTGCTGCTGAGAGACCTCAAAGTTCATAGCCTTTAGCTGTGACAGGACAGAGACTGGTCCTGTCCACTTGCTGCTGTCTCCATTCCTTTACTAATTATTATGAGGTCAAAGGCTGACTGGAAGATGACAAAGGGCCACAAGACTCCTTGGCTTAATACGTTTGACCACCCGGCACCATCTTCATGTCTGTGGTTCCAACCTGACAACCACCCTGGACCACAAAGACCTCTTCTTCCTGGACAACTGCCAACTTCAGGACAGTTTGGACTTGTTTCCTGAGACTGCACACATCCTGGATTTACACCCTAAGTGTCACCTTTTTGCATTTATGACCTAGTTGTAGTACATTTAAATGTTAAATCTCCAACCCAAAGTGAACATGAGTAGTGTGTTGTCACACATTCCTCACACGTAAGCCTAGTGCACATGCATAATGAGTTTTCTCCGTAAATATTCACAGCCTTCTCCTATATCCCATAGAATATGCATATCCTACCTCCCTGCCTAGCATAAATATCTGCCTTATTTTCTCGCCTGCAAAACCTGCTTCCCAGTTTCAGTTGAAGGCTTGCTTCCTGCCTGCAGGTTGTGACCTTTAGAAATACAGTTTTCTTTTAATTTTGTGGATTTTGTTTTTCAGTTGACATTTGGAAGTGGAGGTGAAGAAGTGAACCAAAATAAGGACAACTGATTGGAAAATTAATAGATAGATGCCCAAACCCTTTCTCTCTCTTTGCACAGAAGACTGGAGGTTTGGAGAAAGTCAACCGGAGTGTCTAGGGCTTGGGGGATGCTAGACAGACACAAGGCAAGGATACTTCATGGAAAACAAGGGGATTCAGGGAACATATGCACGCTGGATGCCAGACCTTCCAGCTCTCCTCTCACCAGTTCCTGTAATGCTGGCACTTTAGCCTTCACATTCCAGGCAGGAGGCTAAGAAGTTTCTCTGTGGAATTTGACCAGCACCCAAAGAAGGATTTAAAGACACTAATGTCGGGCTGGCTGGACTGGCTCACACCTGTGTAATCCCAACACTTTGGGAGGCCAAGGGGGGCAGATAACCTGAGGTCAGGAGTTCAAGACCAGCCTGGCCAACATGGTGAAACCCTGTCTCTACTAAAAATAGAAAAATTAGCCAGGCGTGGTGGTGCATGTCTGTAATCCCAGCTACTTGGGAGGCTGAGGCATGAGAATTGCTTGAACCTGGAAGGCGGAGGTTACAGTAAGTCCAGATCGCGCCACTGCACTCCAGCTGGGTGACAGAGGGAGACTCTGTCTCTAAATAAATAAATAAATAAATAAATAATAAAAACACTAACATTGGGTTTGCTCACAAAACAGCCTGATTAAATCAGCCTACACTGACATGCAGCTGTTAAGGCAAACCCTTGTACTCACAGCTCCCATCAGCTTAAAAGAAATTATTTTTATTATTTCTTTACTTAGTTTTTAAGGAACAGAGTCTCACTCCATCGCCCAGGCTGGAGTACAGTGGTTTGATCATAGCTTACTATAACCTTGAATCCTGCGCTCAAGCAATCCTCCTGCCTCAGCCTCCTGCGTATCTGGCTCTACAGGTGCACGCCACCATGCCCAGTTAATTTTTTTTTTTTTAGAGATAGGGTCTTACTATGTTGCCCAGGCTAGTCTTAAACTCCTGGTCCTTCTGCCTTGGCCTCCCAAAGTGCTGAGATTACAGACATGAGCCACTGTGCCCAGCCCCATCAGCTTGTTTTTAATGTTTAAATTTTTATTTGTCATACAATTACAATTTATTTTTTCTGCTTTATCCTGACACCATATTGCAAGCTTCCAAATGGCCAAGGACTTAGACTGAAATGATACTAAATTGTCCTTATTTTCTCTAAATTCTTGGATTCTGTGTAATCAGGTGTGTTTAGGTACACGTAACCAAAACAAACCATCCTTTATGTAGTTGTTTTTTTTGAAAGCCACTCTTGCTTCTGCAACAACTAGGTAGCTACTCTGAACATGATAACATTAAAATTGGTAGTATTAGTGTCCTTCCCCTAAATTGTCATGAAAGTTACCATTGGCCGGGCGCGGTGGCTCAAGCCTGTAATCCCAGCACTTTGGGAGGCCGAGGTGGGTGGATCACGAGGTCAAGAGATCGAGACCATCCTGGTCAACATAGTGAAACCCCGTCTCTACTAAAAATACAAAAACATTAGCTGGGCATGGTGGCACGTGCCTGTAATCCCAGCTACTGAGGAGGTTGAGGCAGGAGAATTGCCTGAACCCAGGAGGCAGAGGTTGCGGTGAGCTGAGATTGCACCATTGCACTCCAGCCTGGGTAACAAGAGTGAAACTCCGTCTCAAAAAAAAAAAAAAGAAAGTTACCATTACACTTGTAGCTTCAGGTCTTTGGTACATCTCAGACAGGATAGGCAAGAATTTGGAGAACATTTTGAAAATAAGAGTAATAGACACATTCAGCCACAACTAGAATAATGGAACTCAGAGTTTTACAATTACATGCTATAAGTGAAAACAGCTTTTTTTTTTTTTTTTTTTAGACGGAGTTTTGCTCTTGTTACCCAGGCTGGAATGCAATGGCACCATCACAGCTCACTGCAGCCTCCGCCTCCTGGGTTCAGGCAGTTCTCCTGCCTCAACCTCCTGAGTCGCTGGGATCACAGGCACGTGCCACCATGCCCAGCTAATGTTTTGTATTTTTAGTAGAGATGGGGTTTCACCATGTTGACCAGGATGGTCTCGATCTCTTGACCTCGTGATCCACCCGCCTCGGCCTCCCAAAGTGCTGGGATTACAGGCTTGAGCCACCGCGCCCGGCCGAAAACAGCTTTAAATCTACCTCATAAGAGTTGTTTTATCATTAGCTTGATTTTTTGCACATGAAACAGTGTTTATTTTTAACCAATGTTTTAATTTAATTTTTTCTTTTTTTTTTTTGAGACAAGATCTCGCTCTGTAGCCAAGCTGGAGTGCAGTGCAATGGTCTTGACTCACTGTAACCTTTGCCTCCGGCGTTCAAGCTATTCTCCTGCCTCAGCCTCCCGAGTAGCTGGGACTACAAGTGCGCACCACCAAGCCCAGCTAATCGTTGTAATTTTAGTAAAGATGGGTTTCACCAGGTTGGCCAGGATGGTCTCAATCTCTTGACCTTGTGATCTGCCCACCTTGGCCTTCCAAGGTGCTAATATTACAGGCGTGAACCACCGCCCCCAGCCTAATTTTATTTTTTCATAGGCTGTTTAGTTCTTGTCATGAGTCAGTAACCAAGGATATCTATGCATGTGAGGAAAATCTTCAACATGAAAGGTAGGTACAAAAATTAACAAATAGAAAACAGCACCTAAGAGGGAATTAAGACTATGTGAGAAGAAAAAAAAACAATAATACCACAAAAAGATGATCATTCAGATCTTTGAAGTCTTTAGGGGAAGAAAGGGGGGAAAACAGGTCCTCAGGAGAAAAAAGAGATGATATGGCAACGATGGAATGAGAATAGAATGCCATTAAAAGGAGTGTTCAGAGAAAAAAATACAGCTCTTAGAAATTAAAAATGTAGAAATAGAAAACATTAGAAGGATTGGAAAATAAAGATGATGAAATCCCCTAGAAAATAGAGCACAAAGAAAAAATGTAGAAACTTATAGAGAAAATATTATTATTATTATTATTTTGGGGATGGATTTTGCTCTTGTTGCCCAGGCTGGAGTGCAATGGCATGATCTTGGCTCACTACAACCTTCACCTCCCAGGTTCGAGCAATTCTTCTGCTTTGGCCTCCCAAGTAGCAGGGATTACAGGCACCTGCAACCACACCTGGCTACCTTTTGTATTTTTAGTAGAAATAGGGTTTCACCATGTTGGCCAGGCTGGTCTTGAATACCTGACCTCAGGTGATCCACCCGCCTTGGCCTCCCAAAGTGCTGGGATTACAGGCGTGAGCAACTGCGCCTAGCCAGAGAAAAATATTGTTTAAAATTAGAGGATATTATCACTTTTCTAGACCCAGAAAGAAAAGACAGATTAAATGGAGTGGGGAGGACATTATCATGGAAAGAATTCAAGAACGTGGCACAGACCTGAAGATCATGAGCTTCCTGATTGAAATGTCTAACATAGTGGCTGAAAATAGACCCACACTAAGGCACACCACTGAGAAAGTTCAGAACACTGAGAACAAAGAGAAAAGGCTTACATGCTTCCAGAGTTAAAAAACAAAGACATGGTCATATACAAAAACAAAAACATGGTCACATACAAAGAGAGAGGTAAAAGACAGAATGACTTCAGGTTTCTCAGTTAGCAACACTGGAAGGAAACAGTGAAGGAAAGTTATTTCCAACCGAGAACTCTAAACCCAGGTAGATAATCAACCGAGTTCCAATTTTTTTAAATCCTGAGAATGGACTTTGGTCAGGAAGTGGAGTATTCAAGATGGCAACCCCCATTTAGACCACATACATGGGGCGGTGGTGAGGAAACAGCGTCCCAAAAGAGGACTCAGTCCCTGGAGGGAGCTCAAATCTGAAGAGATAGAAGTCTGAGACAGTTCCTTTGGAGAATATACTAGGTCATTGCTGAACAAAAGAAATACAATATCAGCCACATATGTCATTTCACGTTTTGTAGTAGTCTCATTGAAAGTGCTAAAAACAGGCCGGGCACAGTGGCTCAAGCCTGTAATCCCAGCACTTTGGGAGGCCGAGGCGGGTGGATCACGAGGTCAAGAGATCGAGACCATCCTGGTCAACACGGTGAAACCCCGTCTCTAC
>NW_016107495.1:135800-137922 GCF_001604975.1 Cebus imitator
AAAAAAAAAAAAAAAAAAAAAAGGTGCTAAAAACAGGTGAAATTAATAATTTATTTAACCCACTATATAAAGGTATTATTTTAATATGCAATTAGTATAAATCAGACTGATGAGATATATTGAAAATATTTTTTGTTCAAAGTCTTCAAAATCCATCTAGAGTGTATTTTATACTTACAGCGCATTTCAGTTTGCACCAGCTGCATTTCAAGGGCTTTATAGCCACATGTGGTTATGGCTACCATATGTGGACAGTACAGTGCTAAGCAGTAAAAAATGATGAATAAAAGCCAGTGATGAGATTTAAGTTAAAACTAGCTAATCAGAATTTGTAGCATGTCTGCAGCCCAGCCAATGCGGTGAAGTGAGGAAAGAGATCCAAGCATCTAGGATCACCTCCCGCTTGACTTCCACACTGCATTTCAATAGAAGAAAAGGCTGGCCAACCCGCACCTCCTTAATTGCCTTCCTATAGATAGCAGGCATAGTATGGGGGAATCTCTCCGGAAGGCATTGTTTTTACTTAAACAAGATCAAACACCTGCCCCATGCCTACTCCACGACCAAGACCCTTTCACATGTAATTTCTAAGGCTGTAAACCCAAGACCCTTTCATGTGTAATATCGAGAGTTGTAATCCTAGATTCATAGTCCAGGATATGAAGGCAGAGCTTCTCTTTGTTAGAGGAGCTTAGCTATTGGGCAGCTATGCGCCTTGCTCCCAGTTGAAATAAATCACTCCCTCCTTCCTAGTTCAGTGTCCAAGAGGTCTGTTTCTCATAGCTGCTCCTGCTTCAGTGAAACCTCATCTTTACTAAAAATCCAAAAGTTAGCCAAGGCTGGTGGGGCGTGCCTGTAATCCCAGTTACTTGGGAGGGTGAGTCAGGAGAATTGCTTGAACCTGGGAGGTGGAGGCTGCAGTGGGCTGAAATGGCTCCACTGTACTCCAGCCTGGATGACAGAGGAAGACTCTAAGAAAAAAAATATGTAGCATATCTGGACTGCATCACCGTTTTTTTTCTTTCTGAAGCACTGATCTTTGATCCAGAAAGCAGTTGGAAGGGATTCTTTAGAGCTGGTCATTAATTGGTAGTCAAAGTAGAAAGTCAAGAGAACTTTTTGAGTGGTGATGGGAGCATGATAAGCCTAGCAATAGCTGAAGACTTGAGTAAAATGGAACAATGAGTTTGCTTAGTAAGAAAACAAAGAGCATGTTCGATAAGAATAGGGAAGTCAATGAAATAGCAAGAAAAAAAAACGAGAGTTTTGCTTAGATTGGAGTGGAGGATGGTAACTCAGCTGTTTATCTCCAAACTAGTGTTACACTAGGTAGAATTGTCCTAGACTTTGAACAAAGGGAGTAGAGAGGGACATCAGAGTTAGAAAAAGTTGAGAAAGAATGAGATAAAGAGATCTGCCAGGCAGGAGAATCGCTGGAACCTGGGAGGCAGAGGTTGCAGTGAGCCGAGATCGTGCCATTGTACTCCCGCCTGGGCAAAAAGAGCGAAACTCCGTCTCAAAACAAAACAAAAAAATTCTGTGTCATGTTGGATGTTGGTTTCATTTTTCCTAAGGCAGTACTGGGAGCCCTTATGGCCACTGCGTGCCAGAGGAGAGAGCTGGGTCTCAATGATGTAAGTAGTATGGGGGTTGGTGAGGTCATTCCCCCATGCTTCCTCTGAAGTCCATAATCTGGAACCTTATCTTGACGCCGCCCCTTTAGTCTTGTTTTCTGATTCACACACAGATAAGCACACACACATGCACTATTTATAAATTCATGCAATACAAAAATGTAGAAAATCTGTTCCTTAAGTAATTGCTGTTATCTGTTTGTCATATATCCTTCCAGAAAATGTCCTGTGCACATATAAACCTGTTTTAAAAAGAATATGTGCATTATAGTCTACATACTGTTCTCCAACTGGCTTCATTCACTTAATGGCTGTGGACATTTTCCCTTGCTGCTAGGTTTTGCACCATTCTTTTCGTAGGCTACAAAGTATTTTTGAAATGTTTCCTCTTAATTAGTCAGCTATTAATGTGATATTGTGCTGGCCTAGAGCCAGAACTGGAGCAAAACTATTTTATAAAATGCAAAACTGTTTTTAGATAAGTTGAA
>NW_016107495.1:138217-148226 GCF_001604975.1 Cebus imitator
TAGCCCTTGAAATGTCCGAAACCTTATCATCCCCATCCCCGCCCCTCACCCCCACTCCCAAGGTGGTTTTTCGGGTATAAAAAATCATGGCACCCTCCTTTTGCCACCACAGGTTGGAGAGACGTGAGTCCTCTGTGGTCGCCGGCATAATAAATGACCCTGCAATCTGGCATACTTTTGTCTTGTGGTAACTTTCTACGCTCCGGTCAAATACAACATTAATATGTATGTAGAATGTTTCCATGCTCTTGCTAGTATAGTCAGTGCTAGAATCATCTTTCTTGTACATTCATATTTATTTATGTACTTGTGAAGGCTTTCTATAAAAAATTCCTAAAGATAGGATTGTTGGGTCAGAGGGGAGGCACTTTTAAGTTTTTGACAAATCTTGCCAAATTGCCTTTTAGACAGATTTTTACACTTTACATTCCCACCCTTGGAGTGTGGAAAGTTGGGCTCCCACCTGTTATTGTCAACCTTTAAAATCTTTTTTTAGTCTGATAATAGGGTAATGATGACTCACAGGGTTTTTGTTCTCTGATTATATGTGAAGCTGACTCTATCTTCAAATGGCTATTTGCCATTTGTATTTCTTCAGGAAATTGCCTGTTCATATCCTCTGCCCGTTTTTCTCTTTGGTATTTTGTCTTTTGTGTATTAATTTGAAGGAGCCCTTCCTATTTTATGGATAGTAAAACTTTGTCAAATATCTTTTGCCAGTTTATCCCTTGACTTTCACGGATTAAATTTCTATATTTTACAAAGTAAAATCTCTTAATCTTTTTTTTTTTCTGAGTTTGATCTTATTCAAAGATGGGTTTTCTATGCTAAGATTGTATAGATATTCTCCTGTATTTACTTCTAGTGTTTCTTATGACTGTGGTTTTAAAAAATATTTAATTTTTTCTTTATGATAGAGACAGGGTCTCTCTATGTCTCCCAGGCTGATCTCAAACTCCTGATTTAAAGCAATCCTCCTGCCTTGGCCTCCCAAAATGCTGGGATTACAGGGGTGAGCCACTACGCCTGGCCAATATTTAAATTTTAATCCATATGGAATATATATTTATATATGAAGTACAATGGAACCATTATTATTATTGTTGTTTACATAAATAGAGGTGGGGTCTTGCTATGTTGGCCATGCCAATCTTGAACTCCTGGCCTCAGGCAATCCTCCTGTCTTGGACTCCCAAATTGTTGGGATTACAGGCATAAGCCACTGTGCCCAGCCAAAACCTTTAAATATAGAATTTAAGTACAAGAAATAACTTCATTTTTTCTGTATTTCCCCCCCCCCCCACAGGGAAGCACTTGGAGAATATTTAGATGGGAAGAAGGAGAGTGAGGAGGATCAAAGCAAGAGCTACAAACAGAAAGAAGAAAGCAGATTGGTATGAACTGGTTGGCAAATGGGCTCTGGAAGACTAGTGAGCTGGGTGACGTCATGGTTTTCACACTGAAACTGGAAGAAATCATAAGGTCGATGTTGCTGTCTCTAGGCAGAATGGAATAAAACCTTTCCCATTTGAGAGCTCTCTAGGAGTGAGCTTTCAGGTGACAGTTTCTTATATTTTGCTGTCTCTTCTCTGCTCATGCACTTTTAGTGGTATTCACTCTTCATAGGATCAAGTCCAGATGTTTTAGCCTGGGCATTCAAAGCCTTTGATAGACTGTTCCTGTTTTAATTTTCCAAGCATATCTCCCATTCATTACCTTATTTGGGCCTTCTGCTTTGGAGAGGCGATCTGATCCACTCACTCCCCTCCCGTGGGGCCTTGTTCATCCTTGCTCTGTGCCTTTGATCATCTGGAATGCCAGGGCCCCTCAATTCTCCTCCTTTTCTCTCTGCTCATCTGACCACCTTTCCTTTTTTCTTTTCCTTTTTTTTTTTTGAGACAGAGTGTTGCTCTTTCACCCAGGCTGGAGTGCAGTAGCATGATCTCAGCTCACTGCAACCTCCAACTCCTGGGTTCAAGTGATTCTCCTGCCTTAGCCTCCCGAGTAGCTGGGACTGCAGGCAAGTGCCACCACGCCCAGCTAATTTTTGTATTTTTAGTAGAGACAGGGTTTCGCCATGTTGGCCAGGATGGTCTTGATCTCCTGACCTTTTGATCCGCCCACCTCAGCCTCCCAAAGTGCTGGGATTATAGGCATAAGCCACCGCACCTGGCTTCACTTTCCCATTTTTAACAACCCTCTCAAGACCCAAATCCTTCTTGGATTCTTCCTCAGCCCTGCCTGAACTCCCTTCCTCCACACATTGAATACTTCCTGTCTGTGCCATTCTTTTCATTTTGATAGTTTTCTGCTGCATATGACTTTTCAGATGTGTGTGCCTGCAGTGTCCGCAGCGAAACTGTATGTACTGTGAGAATGAGAGCCTCTTCTTGTAGCCGTGGAGTAGTGTGTAGCTTGTATTCAGTAGACACAAAAAAGAAAATCATTGATTACTCTTATGGCAATGAAACAGCTCCTGGGATGCTTAATAAAGACTTGGAAAAGGAGGTGCAGGAGGGATAAACAGCAGCTCAAAACAGCAGACCAGAACTGACGACATGCTGCATTTCATCAATGCTAAGTGAAAGGCAAAAATGGTGATACCGTGTGAACTCGGAATATGGAGAGGAGCTCACCAAGCTGGCCTGGTCAGGGCAAGTTCAGTGGAGAAAATGGGATTCAAGTTGTCTTAGAAAAATAGTTGCAACTTTTCATAGCAGAGAAGAGAGAGATCATTTCTGGTGGAAAAATACTCAGGTTGCTGAACATGATTATAGAGCATAGAGGTATATAGAGAGATCATTGAATACCTTGTACTGTGTGAGGGATCAGATATTTTACTGTGGAAAAGATAACTGGACTGATGGGGTTCTTGTTCCTGATCTCTTACCTTCTGCAGAGTAAATGGTTCATGTCACCTTTTTGTACTTAGTTCTCTTCATTTAAAAGTCAGTGAGCTCAGCCGGGTGCAGTGGCTCACGCCTGTAATCCCAGTACTTCGGAAGGCTGAGGCGGGCGGATCGCCTGAGGTCAGGAGTTCAAGACCAGCCTGGCCAACATGGTGAAACCTCATCTCTACTAAAAATACAGAAGTTGGCTGGGTGGTGGCACACACCTGGAGTCCTGGCTACTCAGGAGGCTGAGACGGGAAGATTCCTTGAACCCTCAGTGATCTGAGATTAGGCCAGTGCACTCTAGCCTGGGTGACAGAGAAAGACTCTGTCCTGATCTCAGCATTTCTGTGTAGGACAAAAGGATATTTGATTTTTCTTTTTTTTTTTTTTTTTGAGACGGAGTTTCTCTCTTGTTACTCAGGCTGGAGTGCAATGGCGTGATCTCGGCTCACCACAACCTCCACCTCCTGGGTTCAGGCAATTCTCCTGCCTCAGCCTCCTGAGTAGCTGGGATTACAGGCACGCGCCACCATGCCCAGCTAATTTTTTGTAGTTTTTAGTAGAGACGGGGTTTCACCATGTTGACCAGGATGGTCTCGATCTCTTGACCTCATGATCCACCCGCCTCGGCCTCCCAAAGTGCTGGGATTACAGGCTTGAGCCACCGCGCCCGGCCTGGATATTAGATTTTTTAAAATGCTGATATACAGTTCACCCTGAGCACTTCCTAATTAAGTGTAAACCAGAGTATAGGCCGTGGCTTGCTCTCAGGCGATGGGGCCGGTGGAGGCGGTGGGTCCCTGCTGGGGGGCTGGGCCCTGTAGTGCCTGGAGGGCCGCAAGTTCAAGTATCTGATGAAGAAGCACTCGGTGACCATCGGCCTCAACTTGTCGCAGGGCTCCATGGACATGAGCTTGGACCACTTGGGCTTCATCTCGCAGCAGGTGCTACCTCGAGATCCTCACGCCCCTGGGCAGTGGTGGCTCCTAAGTGCGCTGCCGGGGCCAGAGCAGCATGTTCATGGACGGCGTGTTTCCGAGGTGCCGCTCGCTGCAGCTGCTGCACATGTGCATCTTCAGGTTCCCGGGCACAAACACCAGGATAACATTCACTGCCTTGTCCAGCCTGAGTCTCCAGTGAAGGTTGGGCAGCCACACTCTCGCCCAAGACACTCTGGCCCACCTCATCAGCCCTCTGCCCTCCCCCACAGGAACCATCAGTGCTGCAAACTCCTACCCCTCCAGATCCCAGGGAGCGGGGTCTTCACGGTAGAAGGTGGGCCGAGTGATGCCATCTGACCTCCATTTAATGGCTGACAACTCGCAGCCTGAACATGAAAAGGAAGCTTCAGGTGGAGACAGCCTGAAGGATGATTCGAAGCCACCTTACTCCTGTGCACAGCTAATAGTACAGACAATTACAGTGGCTCCTAACAGCTCACCCTGAACGGAATTTATACATCAATAGAAATTAGCCCTACTATAGGACTGCAGACAAGGGCTGGCAGAATTCAATTCACTGTAGCCTCTCTCTGAATTGTTATTTCATCAAAGTTCTGTGTTCCCAGGAAGAACCAGGCAAAGGCTCATTCTGGAGGATAGATCCTGCTTGTGAAAGCAAATCAATAGAAGAGGCTTTTAGGAAAGACGGCCTACGGGCCGTCTGGATCGCTCTCTTCTAGGAGTGTCCCAGCCTCTCCCAGTCACGCTGGAGTGCCGTCTGGAGTGCTCACTCTAGTGGCACCCAGACCCCTGAGAGCCTTTGGAGACAAGGTTTGCCAGCCCCCCTGGCACCACACACCTCAGACTCGCTGTCATCCAGGAATCCCCATTTGCCCAGAGTGTACCAGGACCACCTCTGTCCAGTCAGCCAGTCTTAATCACCGTCCAGCAGCAGCCATCAAGCCTGTCACCTACATCGTAGCCACCCCAGTGACCACTCGACCTCCTAGCCACCCATTGTGCAGACAGTTCATGTCGTCCACCAGATACCAGTGGTGTGGCCGGACTGGCCCCAGCAAATATGTACACTGTCTCTGGACAAGCTGTGGTCACCTCAGCAGCTGTGCTGGGAAAGCCCCAGGAGAACGGAGATCACAGGGAAGTCAAAGTGAAAGTAGAGTCTATTCCCGCCATTAGCCGTGCCACGCTAGGCACTGCTAGCCAGATCATCCAGACGGCACAGACCACCCTGGTCCAGATGGTGACCATAGTGCAACAGGCACCTCTGGGTCTACCCATAAAAACTGTAACACAAAACGGCACTCACGTGGTGTCAGTCCCCACTGTGGTCCACGACCAGGTGAACAATGCAGTGGTGGGTCCTTTGCACCTGTTGGTGACACACACGTCCACATCAGCCTCCCTGCCCATACAGTGCCAGAGCAGTGACCAGCAGGAGCAGCCAGAGCTGAAGCAGATCAAGATGGAAGATGGCGAGAGCACTGTCATGGCCCTGAGTGTGGACATGCCACCAGCAGCTGTAAGGGAAAAGGGTGTCCAGAACCAGCTACTGAGAGAGCTTTTCTTGAACAATATCAACTTTCTGGTGCCAAAAGGAGACATTGCCTCCCACTAGCTCTCAGTGGATGCAGGGCCCTGTGGTTGGACTTCACCTCTCAGTACTGAAAACACAAAACTCAGGTGGCCTTAAAACTGCTTAATTTAAAGACAGAAGTCACACTTGAACAAAAACCACACACAACAAAACCTGATTTTGGAGACAGTGTCTCCCCCACTGAGCACCTGCGGGTCTGCTGCCTTTGGGTTCAGCTTTTACCTACGAATGAGACTCTCGGTCCTCCTGCGAGGACCACGCATCGCTGTGTGGGGATGGGCGTCAGCGCCTGCTGCAGGTGGGTCTCCCAGTACTAGGCCCTCAGGACGTGGGGGGAGCTGTCCCCGCCGCCCTCACAGGACCCGCCAGGCAGCAGAGACAAGACAGTGCTTTCTTGCTCACATGTGGAATTCGAGTATTTTGAGGTGTACTTTCTTTGCAAAATAATGGGGTTTGGGGCATTTCACATCACTCCCTTTCTACTCAGACTTTTGGAATCACACAGGACCTTTCAGTGGAATCATTTGGGAAAAAGACACAATGTAGTTTTTTGTTTTCAGCCTAGAATGATTTCCTTTTGTCTCTCTTGTTAAAGTTCAGATGAAGCTACTTTGTGGCATCTGCACATTTCCACGCTACAGTTAGCTGCCTGATGAATTTCATCCACCTCCATTTCAGCGTGTGGGTGGCGTGGACAGGTGGACGGATACTGTGGCCACTTGGAACCCTGAGAACCCAGCGAGGAGCTGGTGCTGGGAAGGAACTGCCCGGACTCACCGAGCTGCACTTAACTGTTCTCTTTCTGGCTGTTTTTGTTGTTTCTTTGGGTTGACTTTGTCCCTGGCAAAATATTCCACTCTAAGTAAAACAAGTCTCCTAAGTATTGTTTATGTTTAAAACGACAAAACCATTACTACTTCATTTGGGAAAAAAGATTCAGCCTTTTCTCACAGGCCCTTTTGAAACTAAGATCCCAGGTCTCTCCGTGGTATGTTTGTATTTTGGGTATCATCCCCGGCTCTGGGTGCCCTCTGACCCGACGTCATCTCTTCAGCATTGCAGTTTTCCCACCCACGGTGAGCAGCCGTCATAGTGGAGGAGGGTCCCAGCAGTGCCCTGCAGGGGACGTCTGGGGCATTTCCTGACTTGTGGAAGGAAATGTCTCTGACCTTTCAGAACTGAACCTAATCCTGAGGCTGACTCCTCTACAGAAAATGAAAGGCGAGGAGAGGGGTGAGGGAATGAGAGTGGGAGGTCCCTGCACCTGCCCGGCTCCTTGGGAAGAAAACCGCTCGACTTTCCCAAGTGCGCCAGCTCAGGGCTGAGCAGCAGTGCACATGGAGAAAGGGCGTCAGCCTGATGCTGAGCTTCTTAATGTCATCATCATAACATTATTTATTTAAATGTAGTTATTTTGGTATTTATTATTTTTAGAGAGGAAAAAAACCTGTTTTTTTTTTTTTTCCTGGTGGGATGAAATTGGGATGAAATGGCTCAGAATGGTATATTTAGGCAATTTAAAAACATTTATTATTTACATAAAGACCAAATATGATTAATTGGTTCCGTGAATTGTGTGTTGGCCCTCAGCCTGGGGCTGTGGCAGCGTCAGTGCAGTGACACACATTGAAAGTATGAAATTATGGCACACTAGCTGGATTTTAACTCAGCCGTTTAAGAAATAAAAAACAAAACCATGATGAGACTGAAACAAAACAAACCAAAGCAAAAAACCCAAAGAGATTGTGATATTGTGCTGGCCTAGAGCCAGAACCTGAGCAACGCCATTTTTATAAAATGCAAAACTGTTTTTTAAATAAGTTGCAACGGCTGCCCCATTCTCCTCACAATAACTGCTGGCCTTGGCTTAACTAAGATCTGTAACTTCTATCACTACCCAATGTGTAAACAAATGCTTATCTTGACTTCTGTAAACCACTGAAGTACCAAACAGAATGACAAAAGTCCCCTGGCCCTTGGAATGTCCGGAGACCCCCACCCTCCTCTCTGCCCAGGAGGTGAATTACAGAATCCCCTGGCCCTTGGAATGTCTGAAACTTTTTCATCCCCATCCTCGCTCCTCACCCCCACTCCCAAGGTGGTTTTTTGGGTATAAAAAGTCTTGGCACCCTCCTTTCGAGGCCACAGGTTGGAGAGACGTGAGTCCTCTGTGGTCGCCGGCATAATAAATGACCCTGCAATCTGGCATACTTTTGTCTTGGTGCTAACTTTCTACGCTCGGTCCAGTACAACAAGATAATATTGTTTTCATTAGCAAGTTTTTTTTTTTTTTATTTCTTTTTCCTTTTTTCTTTTCTTTTTTTTCCCCCTCTTCTCCCTCTGATATTATCATTAGCAGGTTTTGAAAGTTCCTTTCACTTAGGACTTAAATAGTGAAGAGCCTTGGCATCAAGGAGAAATGTACACAAAAGATGCTCCCTTCCTCAAGATTCGGGTATTGATGATTAGTTCTGACATAAGATCTGGGCAGGCTGGGCCCCACCCTTGACCCTGCAGTTTATGATGTTTTTAGTGGTCATTATTTTTGTGTCTTGTTTAACCTTTGTCTACTTCATATTTATGAAGACAGTCTTCTATGGTTTCTTCTAGAAGCTTTATTATTCTACCATTTACATTTTGGCCAGTGACCTATCTGTAATTGATTTTGTCTACCATGTAAGGGTAGGGTTCTAAGTTTGTTGTTATCTATATAGATTTTTAGTTGACTCAGCACCATTTACTGAAAAATTCCCCTCTCCCCACTGCATTGCTGTGCACCTTTGTCATGAATGAGGTGATCAGGTATGTGTGAGTTTGTTCCTACATTCTCTGTTTTCTTCCTTGATATTTATGTCTGTCTGTATTATTCCATTCTCACATTGAGAAAAAAAAATACTTGAGACTGGACCCTTTATAAGGAGGTTTAATTGGCTCATGGTTCTGTGGGCTGTACAAGAAGCAAGGTGGGCTCTGCTTCTAGGGAGGCCTCAGGAAGCTTCCAGTCATGACAGAAGGCAAAGGGGAAGCAGGCATCTCACGTGGCAGGAGCAGGAGTGAGAGAGGGAGCACAGAGAGGTGCCACACACTTTGCAACGGCCAGATCTCGCGAGAACTCACACACTATCATAAGAACACCAAGAGGATGCTGCTAAACCATGAGAAATCCACCCCCATGATCCAATCATTTCCCACCAGGCTCCATCTCCAATTTTGGGGATTAAAATTCAACATGAGATTTGGGTGGGGACACATATTGAAACTGTATCACCAGCTTTGTGCTGATTACATAGTTTTAAGTACTGTAGCTTTAGGACGGTTCTTAATATGCTGTCTGGTAGGGTAAGTCCCCGGACTGTGTACTTTCAGATAGTCTTGGCTATTTTTTTTTTTTTTTTCCCCGAGACAGTCTTGTTCTATCATCCAGGCTGGAGTGCAGTGGTGCAGTCTTGGCTTACTGCAACCTCCGCCTCCCAGTTTCAAGGGTTCAAGTCATTCTCATGCCTCAGCCTTCTGAGTAGCTGGGATTACAAGCATGTGCCACCATACCCGACTAATTTTTGTATTTTTACTGGAAATAGGGTTTCACCATGTTGGCCAGGCTGGTCTCGAACTCTTGGCCTCAAGTGATCCTCCTGCCTCAGCTTCCCAAATTGCTGGGATTACAGGCATGAGCCACTGCGCCCAGCCTTGTCTTAGAGATTCTTGACCCTTTGTATTTTCATATACATTTTAGAATCAGCTTGTCAATTTCTACCAAAAAAACCTGCTGTGATTTCAATTGATTGTATTGAATTTATAATCCATGAGAGGTATTCTTTAATTTGGCTCAGCAATGTTTTACACTTTTTGTTCAGGTTATAATGGTTCATTGGTGGTATATAAATGTATAGTTGATTCTAATACATTGATATGGTATCCAGTCACCTTGCCAAATTCACTTGTTAATTCTAATAGTTACCTTTGGCTTCTTTTGGATTTTTTTTTTAACATATGTAATCATATCGTCGGAAAATAATGAGTTTTATTTCTTCCTGTCTAATTTTTATATCTTTTATTTCTTTTTCTTCCCTATCACATTAGTTGGATGCTCCAGCTCATTAAATAGAAGTGGTGATGATGAGGGTCTGGGCTGTGTTCTGGATTTCCTGTGGATGCATCCCCTCAAGTAGACTTGCCTCGTGTCCCTTCAAACCCCCATCGTCTTCTCTAGATCACTGAGTCCCATGGGAGCCAAAATTCCCTGCCCGAATGACTTTGAGCCTAACTTCAACCTGTGTGTGCCTCTTCCCAGAGTCTGTCTTCCTCAAGGGCAGATGAGGCCATTGTTATGCAACCCCTGGGCCTGAAGGATGGCCACAGGGTATAGATGGAGCTTGGATGTGTAGTCTGGAAAATCCACATGGCTGCAGGACAGCTGGGGGTGGGCTGGGAGCTGCAGCCAGAGGCAGGCTCTCCCTTAGCTACCCAGTTACGAGTAGAACTCTGAGGTGTATCTGAATTCAAACTAAGACTTTTAAATTGTATAAAGGTATTGAGATAGAAGGATATATATATATATA
>NW_016107495.1:148371-173336 GCF_001604975.1 Cebus imitator
TTTTTTTTTTTTTTTTTTTTTTTTTTGAGACAGAGTCTTGCTGTGTCCCCAGCTGGAGTGCAGTGGCATGATCTTGGCTTATTGAAACCTCCACCTCCTGGGTTCAAGTGATTGAACCCCAGGCCTCCCATTATAGGCACGCACCATCACACCTGGCTAATTTTTGAATTTTTAGTAGAGATGGGCTTTCTCCATGTTGGCCAACCTGGTTTTGAACTCCTGATCTCAAATAATCCACCGGCCTTGGCCTCCCAAAGTGCTGGGATTATAGGCATGAGCCACCGTGCCTGGCCAAGAACTGCAGAGTGCTTTTAAATTATGAGCTGTAAAATCACATCACAAATATCCGGATAGAAAAGGGTTGCTACATTGAGGCCACTCTTAAAAGTCTTAAGGTAGCTGCTGCTTCCTGCTTGAATGGAAGAAGAGCTGTAGACAGTTGTGCAAAAATGTTTCTGACTTTATACATTATTTCCAAAGTGTTCTAACTTTGTAAATTCTTCTCTCTTTTCAGAAATTGGCTAAACTTCTGCTCTGTGGCACCGAGTTGGTGACAAATATCCAGGTGGCAATAGATATCAGAGAGACCCACAGGAGAGTCGAAGAAGATGACATAAAGCGTCAGAGGTAAGGACTGTGCTTCTCTGCGCCTGGTGGACATGAAGGTAATCTGCTTCATGGGTCCCGCAATTCTCCGGAATCATTGGAAGGTGACTTTGTCCACCTTAGGCAATTCCCTTCCTGCCCTTATAAGTTTTCCCTCCCTCCTCTTCTCTCTTTTCTTTCCTTCCTTCCTCAAGTACTACGTTGCTGATATGTGCCAAGCTGTGTATATACAAAAGGAGTGAGGCATGGCCTCTGTGTGTGATATTCACAGTCTAGTCAAGAGACACATGGAAACTCCCATAATTTGTGCTAAAATAGATAATGTGTAAAGGGTTGTAGTAACACACACAAGGAGGCCTTTCATTCTATCTGCAGAGATTAGAGAAAACTTCCCAGACAAGGTGACATTGAGCTGGGCTGTGAGGGATGAATAGGAGTTTGAGGAGTTGAAGAGTAGGCATTTTAGGCAGAGGGAACACTTGAGAGCAGAGGTGTGGGATCACATGACGTGCTTGGGAATGGCATGATAGTGAAGGATGTGTGGGTGGTGGCAGAAGGAAACAGATGAGGCTAAGAAGGTCAACTGGGCAGTCCTGGGTGTAAATTGGTGAGAATGACCAGACCCATAAGCATCTCAGTGCTATGTGTAAAGATGGCAGTGTTATTAAAGAATACTAAGGGCACCATGCCTAGAAGGATGGAGGGTCAGAGGGATAACAGGAACCAGTGTCAAGCCCTCAGCTCCTGTCCTCTGGAGGCAGGCTGCCCTGCACACCCATGCCCCAGGTCTCAGGCTGTCCAGCAGGGAGGGATAAGTTGCTTAGAAGAATTAAACTTCTTTGGTTTGCACACAGAGGTACACTGATAGCAGCTCCTCATTTAAACTTTGGATTATTCTTCAATTGATTTCTTAAACAATTAGAAAAGCAACCACTTGGCGTGGGGTGGCTCATGCCTGTAATCCCAGCACTTTGGGAGGCCAAGGTGGGTGAATCACTTGAGGTCAGGAGTTCAAGACCAGCTTGGCCAACATAGTGAACCCTGTCTCTACTAAAAATACAAAAAATTAGTTGGGTGTGGTGGCACACACACACCTGTAGTCCCAGTAAGTACTTCAGGAGGCAGGAGGATCACTTGAGCCCAGGAGGTGGAGGCTGTAGCGAGCCAAGAGTGTGCCACTGGACTCCAGCCTGGGTAATGGGAGTGAAACCCTGTCTTAAGAAAATAAAAAAGAAAGAAAAAAAGCAACCACTTGACCATTTTGGCTCATCTTATATATGTATAGGGGACGATTTTAACAATGTTTTTAGTTGTTCAGCATAAGTAGCTCCCTCGTTAGCAACTTTACCAGCTCTTCCAGTGTAGGTTGGTGATTTTTATTCTCAAAACTTCTCACTGCCCCTATGAGCTGTACCAGGAACTGAGTTGGCAGATTCGCAGCAGGGTCAGCTTGTGAAAGGTGGAGAAGGTCATGACAAGGAGTTAGGCCTCATCCTCTAGCCACTGAGCAATGCTGAAGGTCTCAGGTGGCAGGGTTACGCGGCCAGTGTACTGTGGAAAGATGACCTGACAGCTGTTTCTCATTTCTTTAAATTAAAAAGTCAATTAAATTTAAAAAGTGTCCTAGCTTGGAAGGTGGGGTGGGTGGGGGATGGGACAGGGAGAGGGGATTGCAGGATGTTTAAGTTGTGACTTGGGTTCCCCAGGGGGTTTGTTTGGAGGTGCCCTCAAAGGATTCGTCTGTTACGAGGAGCAGAGAGTCTCTGTCAGATATCCTAGCTACTGTTCTCAGAGGGGCCCCAGCTCAGCTCTCCTGCCTTCCCGCTGCCTCACCCCATCCTCTGTGTGCAAGGTTCTCCCTATTTTCCATTACCCATGGTGGGGTTTCCCTATTTGTACATTCCAGTAGTCATTTATTGGTAACATGGGGGAGGAGTAGCCAGACACATGAGGTCATGTTACTAATAAAAAATTGATAATTTAAGTACCAGTGTTAAGTGACTCCCACACTGAGCACCTGTGCTGTGCATATCATCTTATTTCATCCTGACAACAGCCAGCCACGTGAAGGTAAATACTTTCATCCACGTCCTTTTACAGATGAGAAAAGTGAGCCTTCAACAGGTTATGCAACTCGTCTAAAGGGTTGACCGTCACTTAGTAGCAAAGTCAGGACTTGAACATAAGCTGTGTGACTCCAGAGACCCAGTGTTTAACTGTTGTGTGTTATCATCTTACTCAGAAGCAGGTGACCAGTTGACTCTTGGGGTGTGTGTGTGTGTGTGTGTGTGTGTGTGTGTGTAGCCTTAATGTTGATCTGTTTTTGCTATGCGTCATTTTCCTTAGTTGGCCTAAGTTACTTGTAGTCAAGCATGAAACTAAACGATTTCTCAGCATTGAGTTTGATTTTGGGTGGGTGTGTTTGGGTAGTGCCCAGTACCTAGGCCATATATTATAGTGATTCTAGAGAACATACCTGCTCTGTTGGAAGGCAGCATCTCAAGCTGGTCTGGCATGACTGGCATGTTTGTATTTGCAGGATTGAGAAGCTGGAAAATGAAGTTAAGACCAGCCAGGACAAATTCGATGAAATCACCTCAAAGTGGGAAGAGGGCAAGCAGAAGAGAATTCCCCAGGAGCTGTGGGAAATGCTCAATACTCAGCAGCTGCACTGTGCTGGGCTGTTAGAAGATAAGAACAAGCTCATCAGCGAGTTACAGCAGGCAAGCGGCCCGGGCCCTCAAGCTCAGCGATGACGGGGGTCTACCTGGAATTTAGCTGGGTTACTGGTTTGCTTTTCCTGAATGGAAAAATATAGAAACCTTTTACTTCATTATTTAGGATGCTGTATAACTCATGTTATAAACTTTTTTCTTTTTTTTTTTTTTTAAATTGTGGTAAGAAACACATATCATTAAATTTGCCATCACAATCGTTTTAAGGTATATAGTTCATGGGCTAGGTATGGTGGTTCACGCCTGTAATTCCAGCACTTCGGAAGGTCAAGGCAGATGGATTATTTGAGGTCAGGAGTTTGAGACCAGCCTGGTCAACATGGAGAAACCCCATCTCTACTAAAAATATAAAAATTAGCCGGGTGTGGTGGCACACGGCTGTAATCTCATCTACTTGGGAAGCTGAGGCAGGAGAATCACCTGAACATGGGAGGCAAAGCTTGCAGTGAGCCGAGATCGAACCACTGCACTTTAGCCTGGGCGATAGAGCGAGTGAGACTCTGTCTCAAAAATCAAAAACCAAAAAAATATATAGTTTAGTCACATTAAGTATACAGCATTCAGATGCCACAGATCCCTAAGAACTTTTTCATCTTGCAACATGGAAACACTGTACCCATTAGACACTGATTCCCTCTTCCCCATCCCCCGCTCACCCCCCAGCGCTTGGTAATCACCTTTCTACTTTCCATTTCTATGATTTTGACTACTTTAGATACTTCATGTGAGTGAACATGCAGCATTTGTCCTTTTGTGACTAGCACATTTTGCTTAGTGTAGATGGACTTCATTGTAGCATGTGACAGGATTGCCTTCCTTTTTAAGAGTGCGTAGTATTTCATTGCATGTCTATACCACATTTTGTTCGTGCATTCTTCTGTGAATGGACATTTGTGTTGGATTTCACCTTTTGGCTATTGTGAGTATAATGGTGCTATGGGCAGGGGTATGCTTGACTACACGTACCTCTTTGAGATCCTTCTTTGAATTATTTGGAAGTACACTTAAAAGTAGGATTGCTGGGTCATATGGAAATTCTATTTTTAATTTTCTTAGGAACCTCCATGCTGTTTTTTATAATGACTGTACCATTTTACATTCCCACCAACACACAAGGGTTCTAACTTCTCTGTATTCTCACCACCACTTACATCCTGGTTTTTTAATAATTTCTATGTTGATGGTGCGAAGTGATATCTCGCTGTGGTTTTGATTTGCATTTCCCTAATGATTAGAGCTGTTGCACATGTTTTTCAGTGTTTAATGGCCATTTATATATTATCTTTAGAGAAATGTCTGTTTAAATTCTTTGCTTATTTTTAAATTGAGTTGTTTTTGAGTTATAGAAGTTCCTTATATATTTTAGATATTAACCCCTTATCAGATATATGATTTTCAATTATGATTTCCTATTCCGAACGTTGCCTTCTTACTCTTGATTTTTTTGATGTGCAAAAAGTTTTGAGTTTAGTACAGACCCATTTGTCTATTTTTGATTTTTGTTGCCTGGGCTATTGGTGTCATGTCTAAGAAATTATTGCCAAATCCAATGTGCAGAAGCTTGTCCCCTATTATTTTCTTTTAGGAGTTTAATAGTTTTAGGTCTTTAATCAATTTTGAGTTATTTTTGTATATGGTATAAGGTAAGGGCCCAACTTCATTCTTTTGCCTGTGAACATCCAGTTTTCTCAATACCATTTGTTGAACGGACTATACTTTCTCTGCTGTACAGTCTTGTCAAAAGTCATTTGACCATGGATGCAAGGGGTTGTATATCATTTATTTATCATTTTGACCCTTGTCAAAAGCCATTTGGTCATATATGCAGGGGTTTATTTCTGAGCTCTCTAGTTCCCTTGGTCTGTATATCTACTTTATGTCAGTTCCACACCCTCTTAATTACTGTTGCTTTGTAGTTTTTTTGTTTTGTTTTGTTTTTTAAGATGGGGTTTTGCTCTGTCGCCCAGGCTGGAGTGCAGTGTCTCGGCTCACTGCAACCTCCATCTCCCAGGTTCAAGCAATTCTCCTGCTTCAGTCTCCAGAATAGCTGAGACTTCAGGCATGTGCCACCACGCCCAGCTAATTTTTGCATTTTTAGTAGAGATGGGGTTTCACCATGTTGGTCAGGCTGGTCTCGAACTCCTGACCTTGGGTGATCTGCCCACCTTGGCCTCCCAAAGTGCTGGGATTACAAGCATGAGCCACCACACCTGCCCTATAGTATGTTTTGAAGTCAGGGAATGTGGGGCCTCCAACTTTCTTCTTTTTCAAGATTATTTTGGCTATTTGGAGTCCCTTGAGATGCTGAATTTTACGAATTTTAGGATGGTTTTTCTATTTCCACAAAAAATGATGTTGGGGTTTTGATAAGGATTGCATTGAATCTGTAGATCACTTTGTACAGTATGGACATTTCAACAATATTGAGTCATCCAATTCATAAGCACAGGATATCTTCTGTTTGTTTGTATCTTCTTTGATTCCTTTTAGTAGTGTTTTATAGTTTTTGTTGTAGAAGTCTTTTGCCTACTTGGTTAAGTTTACTCCTAAGTATTTCATTCTTTTTGGTGCTATAGTAAATGGCTTACTTTCCAAATTTCCATTTTGGATTGGTCATTATTTCTATGTAAAAATGCAACTGATTTAACATTTTAAAAAATTTTTATTTATTTATTTATTTATTTATTTATTTATGAGATGGAGTCTTTCTGTGTTACCAGGCTGGAGTGCAGTGGCGCGATCTCAGCTCACTGCAACCTCCTACTCCCAGATTCAAGCGATTCTCCTGCCTCAGCCTCCCAAGTAGCTGGGATTACAGGTGCCTGCCACTGAGCCCAGCTAATTTTTGTATTTTTTTTTTTTTTTTTAGTAGAGACGGGGTTTCACCTTGTTGGCCAGGATGGTCTCCATCTCCTCACCTTGTGATCCGCCCACCTTGGCCTCCCAAAGTGCTGGGATTGTAGGTGTGAGCCACCGCGCCCAGCCAATTTATTTTATTTTTTTGAGACAGAGTCTCACTCTGTCACCCAGGCTGAAGTGCAGTGGCCCAATCTTGGCTCACTACAACCTCCACCTCCTGGGCTCAAGTGATCCTCCTGCCTCAGCCTCCTGAGTCGCTAGGATTACAGTGTGTATGACCATACCCAGCTGATTTTTGTGTTTTTAGTAGAGATGGGGTTTTACCACATTGCCCAGGCTGGTCTCAAACTCCTGACCTCAAATGACCCACTCACCTTTGCCTTCCAAACTGTTGGGATTACAAGTGTGAGCCACTGCGCCTGACCTGACCTTTTTCTTTTTACATTTAAAATTAAAAAATTTTATAGGATACGTAAGATATTTTGATACAGCCGTACAATGTGTGATAATCACATGAGGGTAAATGGGTATCCATCCCTTCACACATGTATCATTTCTTTGTGTTACAAACATCCAATTCTACTCTTTTAGTTATTTTAAAATGTACAGTGAATCTAGCTGACCTTAGTCACCCTGTTGTGCTGTCAAATACTAGATCTTATTCATTCTAACTGTATTTTTTTTACCTATTAGCCATCTCCATTCCTCCCCAACTCCCCACTGCCCTTTCTTAGCCTCTGGTAACTATCATTCTACTTTCGATCTCCTCGAGTTTAATTGTTTTAATCTTTAGCTCGCACAAATGAGTGAGAACATGCAAAGTTTGAATTTTTATACCTGGCTTTTTCATTTAACACAATGCCTTTCAGTTCCATCCATGTTGTTGCAAATGACAGGATCTCATTCTCTTTTATGGCTGAATAGTCCTCCATTGTGCATATGAACCACATTTGCTTTCTCCATTCATCTGTTGATGGACACTTAGGTTGATTCCAAATCTTGGCCATTGAGAATAGTGAATTTTTTTTCTTTTGAGACGGGCTTCATTCTTGTTGCCCAGGCTGGAGTGTAATGCCACGATCTCAGCTCACCACAACCTCTGCCCCCCAGGTTTAATTGATTCTCCTTCCTCAGCCTCCCAAGTAGGTGGGATTATAGGCATGCACCACCATGCCCGGCTAATTTTGTACTTTTAGTAGAGATGGGGTTTCTCCATGTTGGCCAGGCTGGTCTCGAACTTCTGACCTCAAGTGATCCGCCCACCTTGGCCTCCCAAAGTGCTGGGATTACAGGATTACAAGAGTGAGCCACTACGCTCTGCCTTGTGTGATTTTTGAATTTTGATTTTGTGTCCTGCAACTTTGCTGAATTTGTTTCAGTTCTAACAGGTTTTGTGTGTGTGTGTGTGTGTGTGTGTGTGTGTGTGCGTGTGTGTGTGTGTGTGAAATCTCTAGTTTTTCTACATATAAGATCATGTCATCTGTGAACAAAGATAATTTTAACTCTTTTCCGATTTTGATGTCTTTTCAAGTTATAAACTTTTAACTAGAAGAAAAAGCTTTGCAATAATTGTAGAGTTATTGGCTATCTAATAGAAATACAGTCATGTGTCACTTGATGGAGATATATTCTGAGAAATGCATCGTTATGTGATTTCATTGTTGTGCAAACATCGTAACGTGCTTAAATGAACCTAGATGGTATAACCTACTACACACCTAGGCTATATGATATAGCCTATTGCTCCTAGGCTACAAACCTGTCCAGCATGTTACTATACTGAATACTGTAAGCAGTTGTAACTCCATGCTAAGTATTTTTGTATCTAAACAGAAAAGGCACAGGAAAAATACTGTATTATAATCCTATGGGACCACTATCATATATATGGTCTATCATTGCGTGAAATGTTATGTGGCACATGACTGTAGTATTTTTACAGCAAACGCTGTTCCAGAGTTTATGTCCTTAGTTAAGGAGTGCAATTTAGTCTGCAGTAGATATGTTCCTGTGTTGGAACCTGCACATTAATTACTCGGCTGGGAGGCTCTAGGCTTTCTGGGAGCTTGTAGGGAATTTGCAGCAGGTGATAACATTGAGGGGCTTGGTCCTGGGTGCTTGTTAAGAGCTTTGCCCTGAGCAGAGCCCATTCCACTCCGTCTTCTGTGCTTTATCCCAGGCCTTCTCAGACTCTTCTGAAGCCACTTTCTCTTTACACAGTTCATTATTATTATTATTGGGACAGGGTCTTGCTCCATCTCCCAGGCTAGAGTGCAGTGGTGCAATTGTGGCTCACTGTAGCCTCAACCTTCTGGGCTCAAGTGATCCTCCCACCTCAGCCTCCCAAGTAGCGGGGACCACAGACATGCCCCACCATGTCTGGCTAATTTTTGTACTTTTTTCTGGAGACACAGTTTCCACATACTGCCTGGGCTGGCCTCCTGAGCTGAAGCGCCTGCCTCAGCCGTCCAAAGGGCTGAGATTATAGGTGTGAGCCACTGTGGCCAGCCCTCTTTGTGCAGTTTCATGTCCTAGCATTGACAGATTCTGATGAGAGAGGTCTAGAGAGAGTGCTTGGCACCTCTTGCTCCTGACGCAGTTTGTGCCCAGCCTTTTACACGCTTTTTTTCTAGGAGTTAAAAACAAAGGATGACCAGTATGTGAAGGATTTGAAGAAACAGTCAGATGACATCTGCCTGCTTCTGGAGCGGATGGAAGAACAGGTGAAGAATGTAATGAAAACCTTTCGTGAGGAGCTCTATCACATTGAGGTAATGGGGTGTGAAAAGACCTGCTTTCTGCACTTGGGGGGCCCCTGGGAGGAGGTCTAGGTCTGTCCTAATGATCTAAGGAGGGCCCCAGATGACTTCTCTGTCCTCTGATTTCTGTTTCTGCTCTTGGGTTTTATTAATTTATTTACTCATTCATTCATTTGACAAGTACATATCAGGTGTCTATTATATGCTGGGCAGTGTTCCAGGGGGCTGGGGATGCAGCTATGAACAAAAGCAAGTTCCCAGTGGATCCTGTATTCCAGTAGGAGATGGCTAGACAATGAACAAGTCACTAAATATATTATTTCACAGGTGGTAATAAGTGTTTTGAAAGAAAATAAACAAGGAGTTGGGGAGTAAAAGGGGATTAGCTCTCCCTAAGCATAAAGCATATGTAAGGCATTTATTTATTTGTTTCTTTATGGCAACTGGGGCAGACAGTGGTGAAGGGGAGTGCCGCATAGGATTCAGGAATCAGTATTTTGAATTTGAATGAAACATTCATGATTGAGATTGAAATTTAGTCCTTTCCAAGATGGAAGAGAGCCAAGAGGGTGGAGACCTCTCTCTCTCTTAGGGTGGTTGGAGACTTGCTTTTGCATTCCCACGCCTGCCCCTTCTGAGCTTCATGCTGCCTTTGCTTCATGGGAACCCCAACCAAGGCAACACACCAATGCTAGTCCCAGTTGAATTATACACCAGGGCTTGCCCTGTGACTGCCAACAGGGCCACTGGCCTCCCTCCAGCTCCTGGCCTCTGATACTGACTAAGCCACGGGACTGTTGGCACATTTCCTCTCTGCATTTGGAGTATAGACTTCGTAGCAGCTGATTTCCATGCAACTCCTTCCACAGCCATGTGGTCTCATGAAACTTGGCAAGTCTGCATTTGGGTTTGACTTTTTCTATATGGTCGGTGGTATGGCACTTATACAGTTATCTAAAAGTTCTTTGACACTGGTGGGACCTGCCCAATCAAAACAGATGCAAGAGTCTTTTTCCTTCTTGGTCGTAGAAAGCATTTGAGGTGGAACGCCAAGAGCTACTCGCCAGTAATAGGAAGAAATGGGAGAGGGCCCTTCAGGCTCATAATGCCAAAGAGGTAAAGAGTGAAAGCTGTCAAGGGTGATCCGGGGGGTCTGGGGTGATTTCTACTGTGACTGAATTCGCTAGCCGTTCTGTACCTTGAGTAGAATTGCTGCGGTTGAATACTACTGCGTTCATTACTGCGCTTGCCAATCAGTGTGGCCTTGCGGACGGGGTTGTTTCTTTGGTGGTGGTGAGTACCACCGAGGCAGCTTGCTGTGTTTTCCATAGTCCTGTCACCTCTCCGTTGTTTCCTGGGTACCTAACCCAGCTGTGAATATTCATGGCCCAAGGTGTTTTAAGACACATTTTTAAAGAGTGTGGGATTATCACTTTATTTCAGAGTTGTAAACAACAAAGAAGTGACTTGACCAAGATCCAATAGACTTTTTAGAAATACAAAGCCTAGAGCTTCCCAGCTGAGCAATTAATGTCCAGGTTTCAGGGTCTGTGTGTAATTTCTTTTTTTTTTTTTTTTTTTTTTAAATATTTAGACTTCAAGGAAAGGAGTTTAATTTCATAATGGAATATTCCTGTTAGAGTTTCTGCAGTAATGACCCCATTAGGCAATACAAGCCAAGTCCTAAAAGCCTTGGGGCTTCAGACTTCTGAAAGCCACCAAACTCCACTGCCTCCCTCCCCCGGAGTCATGAAGCTCCCAAACTCTCCTCTGTGTTATGCTTGTCAGGCCATCTGAAGGACTGAGGTGGGGCAAGGATGGTCCCTAACTTTTCCCTTGTCTTCCTGTGCCTTTAGCTGGAGTATCTTAGCAACCGCATGAAGAAAGTGGAGGACTATGAGAAGCAGCTGAACAAGCAGAGGATCTGGGATTGTGAAGAATACAACATGATCAAGATCAAGCTGGAGCAGGATGTACAGGTGCAGCAGCTGGTCCTCACTAGGGTGCCTGGGTGGCAAAACACCTGTGAACGTTTCATATTTAGCGGCTACCTGTGATATTCTAGAGGGAGTCCCTTCAGCACACATTTATTAACCATCTGCCTTCTTTTAAATGTTCATATCTGAAGGAGCTCATGTACAGGATATACGCAGAGGGATGCTTTCTTTAAGAAACCAGTGGAGGTGGGCTGAGCATGGTAGCTTACACCTGTAATCCCAGCACTTTGGGAGGCCAAGGTATGAGGATTGCTTGAGTTCTGGAGTTCGAGACCAGCCTGGGAAAATAGTGAAACTCTGCCTCAGCAAAAACAAACAAACAACCAACAACAAAAAAACTAGCTGAACCTGGTAGCACACACCTGTAGTCCCAGCTACTCACGAGGCTAAGGTTGGAGGCACACTTAAGCCCAGGAGTTTAAGGCTGTAGTGAGCTGTGATCACTCCAGCCTGGGCAACAGAGCAAGACCTTGTCAGAAAGAATGAGAGAGAGAGAGAGAACAAAGGAAGAAAGAAAAAGAAAGGAAGGAAGGAGAAAGAGAAAGGAAGGAAGGAAGAGAAAGAAAAACTGCCAAGATACTACAGTGGTCTGGAAGCCTTTTTCTCCTGGTAGAGGGAAAATGTGCCTAGGACAAGTTGGCTGTGTCTGAGAGCCAAAGCCAGGACAGCTACTGCTAAAAACGCCAGCCATCACGTGAGTGTCTCCCATATTCCAGGTACTTCACGAATGGCATCTCTAATCCTCATCACCAACAGCACTTTATACCTCAGGAATCTGAAGCTTAGAGACAAAGCAATATATCTAGCACATGATAAACCCTGGATTCAAGCCCAGTTCTGTCTGGCTCAGAAGCCTATATCCTTCCCCTTATTTCAAACAGCCCCCTGACTGATGGTTGGAAATTTCAGTGAGGCAAATTCTGACTATCAGAAAGAAGCATCTAAGAGTTAGGACTGTCTAATATTCAGAAGGGCGTCCTACAAAGCAAAGACTGCTTATCTCAGACTGTGTGAATGACTGTCTGTCTTCGGTGTGGAAGAAGGGTTCCTGCAGCAGTAGGAGGTTCTTTCTGGTTTCTAAAGTTTTTTCCAAGTCTACGATTCTGTTTCAACACCAGTTTTAAAAAGTCTCTCTAATTACATTTAGATGTAACGTACTTGCATCTTAATATTCAAGTGTGGTCTATTCCTTTCAGTCTCTATGTAGAAAAAGGTCATAGATGAACACTTTTCCATGTAGCTTCTGGTAGAATTTCAGTTCTTTTCCTGTTACTTGATATCATGTAATTAAATTAAAAACCCCATTAGGTTACAAATATATTTACCAGTCTTGAGAATCTTCCCAGGTCCTTCTCATATGAATGTCACAGAAATGAGAGTTACTGAAAGAACAGTACAAGTCTGTAAGACAGTAGCGCTATTTATTTTATTATTTATTTATTTATTTATTTTTTGAGACAGAGTTTTGCTCTTGTCATCCAGCTGGAGTACAGTGGCGTGATCTCGGCTCACTGCAACCTCTGCCTCGCAGGTTCAAGCAATTCTCCTGCCTCAGCCTCCTGAGTAGCTGGGATTATAGATGCCCGCCACCATGCCCAGCTAATTTTTGTATTTTTAGAAGAGGCAGGATTTCACCTTGTTGGCCAGGCTGGTCTTGAACTGCTGACCTCAGGTGATCCACCCGTCTCGGCTTCCCAAAGTGTTGGGATTACAGACATGAGCCACTGTGCCCGGCCAACAGCAGCACTATTTCTGTGGGCTGTACTGTGATACGATTTTACTGAAAATGGCTATTGTTAAGGTTTCTGAATTTATCTTGGTTCTGTGATAATTTATGTGACAAAACTACATATTGTTGGCCTCAGTGAGATACATGGAATTTCATGTTCTTAATCCAATGTTTAAATACTTGAATGAGGCAAAAAATACTAGGACATGGGGAGATACTGGGGGTGGGTGTAGGAGGTAGGGTAAGATCAGAGAAGTGGCGGGCAGGGAGGCAGGGAGCCTGGTACCACTGGCTGTCCCTGCCCAGGTTGACTGATGGTGGCATGTGCGGATGTGGGAGGCAGGCAGATGGAGACATTTCAGGCAGGAAGGGGCACAGTGCTTTTGCATCTTAGTTCTTTCCTGTGTCAGGTGGAAACTGAGGCTACCTGTACCACTTTCACACTGTAACTGGGGAAAAATCATCCAATCAGGGACTACCCATATGGCAACATGTGGAATGTTTTAGTGGGTTGAACTTTATTATAGTGACACTTTTTTTTTTTTTTTTTTTTTTGTACCTTTGTCGTCCAGGCTGAAATGCAGTGGAGCAATCTCGACTCACTGCAACCTCCGCCTCCTGTGTTCAAGTGACTATCTTGCCACCATGCCCAGCTAATTTTTGTGTGTGTGTGTGTGTATTTTTACTAGAGACAAGATTTCACTATATTGGCTAATCTGGTCTCTAACTCCTGACCTTGTGATCCGCCTACCTTGCCCTCCCCAAAGTGCTGGGATTATAGTGGCTCTTAAGTGCACTTTCACTAGACCTTCAAGCCAAATGGCATTGATTTTTGTTAAGAAGATACGACACGCAGCTCAACATTAAATTTGCTCTTTCCAACTAATGCATAGCACTCTATCAATTCTAAAATATGGAACTAAAATTCTTGCAAACCGCAAAAATAGGAAGGATCCAGTACACATAGATTTGGATAATGGGTAAAGTACAAGATGTAAAAAAAAAAGTCTTAATGTCAAGTGCTTACTGCCAGTAAAGTTCATATTATTAAAAACAGAGCAAAGAGAAGCCTGTAAATATTGCATGCTTAGGGGAAACTCCCTCCCCCTGCCCACCACCCTAAAAGAAAACTGCTAGAAAACATTTAATTCTTGATGCAGGAAGATACAAATGTTTTTATCTGTACACCTTACATGCTCATTTAGGATTGTAAGATGTTCGGCTCAAATTTAGGGGCTAAATTTTAATACCAGAATATTAATCCCCCAAAGTTAAAGGTGTTATTTATTTGCACTATACTAATTTACATTCTGCAAAGCACAGAGATAAACAGAGTTCAGCCCCTGCCCTCCAGGAAAGCGTAATCTATTGAGTAAGAAAACAAGCTACACAAATAGTGTCGAAGAACAAGAGATGGAACAGAAACAGGGAGCAAGAGTGTGGCCTGAGATGACATTGCCAGTCTTAGGATTCCAACATGGGATACTGCAGGTCCAGCTTAGGGTCTAGATTGGGGTGAATCGGCCCAATGGGGTCTCTGGAGTCAGCAGAGAAGGCCAGAAGGCCAAAGGGAAAGGCTGTTTTAAATTTCCATTCTGCTGGCACGTTGGTGGCAGCCTCTTTTCCTGAGCCCATGGGCAAGAGATGATGTCCACAAGCAGCTGTGGAGAAGCTTGCACTGCCCCAGGAGAAAGAGGAAGGTGTTATCAACACCTGTGCTACCTTTACCATAGAAGGAGTTCTGTGGCAGGTTAGATTGTAATCTTTATAGATGACACAAACATTGTGTTTTGCCATTGGTCTTGGGAACATAAACTATAACTTTGTAAAATATCTTTGGATAATTGAATAATAAGCGCAGACATTTAACAAAATCAATTACAGTTTTTTTAGCTTTTATTTTAGGTTCAGGGTACATGTGCAGGTTTGCTATATGGGAAAACTGCACGTCACGGGTTTGCTGTACAGATTATTTTATTACCCCAGTAATAAGCATAGTACCTGATAGGTAGTTTTTTTATCCTCTCCCTGCTCCCAACCTCCACCCTCAAATAGGCCCAGTGTCTGCCGTTCCCTCTTTGTGTCCATGTGTTCTCATCAGTCCACTCGTATGTGAGAACATGTGGTATTTGGGTATTTGGTTTTCTGTTCCTTTATTAGTTTGCTTAAGATAATAGTCTCCAGCTCCAACTATGTTGCTGCAAAGGATATATTCTTGTTCTTTTTTTTTTCTAAACCCTTATGATCTTGTTCAAACCATATGATCTTGTTCTTTTTTGTGGCTGCATAATATTCCATGGTGTGTATGTACCACATTTTAAAAATCCAGCCTGTCATTGATGGGCATCTAGGTTGATTCCATGTCTTTGCTGTTGTGAATAGGCTGCAGTGAATAGATGCATGTATGTGTCTTTGTGGCAGAATGATTTCTATTCCTTTGGGTATATACCCAATAATGGGATTGCTTTGTCAAATGGTAGCTCTGTTTTAAGTTCTTTGAGGAATTGCCACACTGCTTTCCACAATACCTGAACAACTTTACATTCCCACCATCAGTGTGCAAGTGTTCCTTTTTCTCTGCAACCTCACCAGCATCTCCTGTTTTGTGTGTGTGTGTGTGTTTTTTTTTTTTTTTTTTTTTTTTTTTTTAATAGCCATTCTAACTGGTGTGAGATGGTATCTCATTGTGGTTTTGATTTGCATTTCTCTAATGATTAGTGATGTTGAGCATTTTGTCATATGCTTGTTGGCTACATGTATGCTTTCTTTTGAAAAGTGTTGTTCATGTTCTTTGCCCAATCCCCCCTGCTCTTTTTTTGGAGACAGGGTCTTCCTCTGCTTCTCAGACTGGAGTGCAGTGGCATGATCTTGGCTCATTGCAGCCTCGACCTTCCAGGCTCAAGCAATCCTCCCACCTCAGTCTCCGGAATACCTGGGACTGCAGGCACATGCCACCATGCCTGGCTAATTAAAAATTCTTTTGTAAAGATGGGTTCTCACTTTCTCACTTTGTTGCCCAGGTTGGTCTCGAACTCCTGTCCTCAAGGATTCCTCCTGTCTTGGCCTCTCAAAGCGCTGGGATTACAAGCATAAGCCACCATGCCCAGCCATCCATATATATGTATATACTATTATATATATATAAATTACAGTATATGTATATAATTACATTACATATATATAATGTAATAATCTGCCTTTAAGAGTGAAATCCACATGAGAGTGCACGTGCTAGAGCTTGCATTTATAGTTCACATACTCTTGTTGTATTGTAAATATAAAAACAATCCTTTGGCCAAATAAGTCTGGAAAATGCTCTTAGGGATAGGGGATTATTGCAAGGCAATGAGGAAAAGGAGGGCTCCCTGGAAATCGTCGGAGCAGACATTCATGCACTGTGGGTCTCAGGGCCCCCAGGCCTCAGTTCCTGTGAAGACTGAACAGCCATTCATTGTCATCCCAAATGGAGAGCAGCTCTGAAGACCCTCCTTCTCTGTGAGTGCTTGTTTATTCTCAGATAGTTACATCCCATGTGGAACTTTTCTTTCTTTCTTTCTTTTTGAGACGGAGTCTTGCCCTGTTGCCCAGGCTGGAGTGCAATGGCATGGTCTTGGCTCACTGTAACCTCCGCCTCCCGAGTTCAAGTGATTCTCCTGCCTTAGCCTCTGGAGTAGCTGGGATTACAGGCACATGACACTATGCCTGGCTGATTTTTTGTATCTTTAATAGAGGTGGGCTTTCACCATGTTGGCCAGGCTGGTCTTGAATTCCTAACCTTGTGATCCACCTGCCTTGGCCTCCCCAAGTGCTGGGATTACAAGCGTGAGCCATCGCATCCAGCTAGAGCTTTTTTATTGGACTTTTGTACCAAGCTCCCTCATAGACCAATGGCCTCCCTTTTGTCCAGTCCATGTGTGTTTGGTTTGTGTTCTGATTCCTAACTCCCTCACTATGACCAAGGCTGGTGACTTTTGAAGTGGCAGATCTGGTTTCATTTGAGGAATGGAGGCATAAATTATTGCAACTTTGCAAGAAGAGCTGCTGAGAGTCCCTTTTCCGGGAAACACTCAGGGTTATCCCTAGAAGGGGACAGGGCCCAGAGTAACTCAGCCTGGGACCACCCAGATAATTGCAGTTGAAATGAGGCTGTGCTATTGGCGTCATCCATAAGCCCTTTGGGATATTGTTTGAGTCCAACATTTCAAAATTAACTTTAAACAGGCCCAGAAAAAGTCCTTTGTATTTGTAGCTGTAGCATCTGGCAGCTCCCTGTCCTGCTCCAAGTTCCCGCCCAAGGGCCAGGCCTGCTCCTGGTGCTCCAGGGTCTGCCCTGCGCAATGCTCAGTGCTGGCAGGATGTGGTGGAGGTGGGCACTTGCACCCATGGCCAGTGGGAGTATAAATCGTAGATTGCTCTTTGGAAAGCAATTTATTGAGAACCTCTGACTTAGTCATTTCACCTCTCAGAATCTACCATAAGGATATAAATTACCCCAACAGTTTTATATATAATTTGTCCCATTATTATTTTATAATAGAGAAACTTATTAAAACTATATATAACTATATAATTATATATATATATATATATATATATACACACACACACACACACATATATATATACACACACACACACACACACGACTGTTGGGAAATAGTAAATTATTACATGATAAACATATTAAATATTTCATATATGATAAAATGTCATACTATATAAAAGTATTCTAGCCCATAATCCCAGCACTTTAGGAGGTTGAGGCAGGTGGATCACCTGAGGTTGGGAGTTTCAGACCAACCTGGCCAACATGGTGAAACTCCGTCTCTACTAAAAATATGAAAATTAGCCAGGCTTGGTGGTGGGCGCCTGTAATCCCAGCTACTTGAGAGGCTGAGGCAGGAGAATCACTTGAACCTGGGAAGTGGAGGTTTAAGTGAGCTGAGATGATGCCACTTCACTCCAGCCTGGGCCACAGAGCAAGACTCTATCTAAAACAAAAAAAAAGTATTCTCTACCATTAAAATGATGTTAATAAAACTTTACTAACATGGAGAATTGTTGTTACAATATTGAAGGAGAAAAGTAGGATATGAAATTGTAGACATGGTCTGATTCCAGCTATGTAAAGGACACTAGAGGGAAGCTGCTGATATTAACCAACGTCGCCTTTGGGGGTGCAGTTATCGGTCATCGTGCAGCCTCTTTTTTCTGTGTCATCTTTTTCATTTGCTGTACTTTCCACATTTTCTATAATGAGCAAATACTGCTTTTGCACTCAGGAACAGTTTTTACAAAGAAAAGTGTCTAACTAGAAAAAGTAAATAAAAAGCAAGTAGAGAAATTGAGAGGTAGGGTTAGTTAGATCTCAGGGACCAATAGGATTCTTCATTTACCGTCTGCTAAAAGATACTACATGCTTCTGTTCTGCAGGAGACATTCAAATATTCATCTCGTAATGGAGATTGAAAAATCTCTGCCATGGTGATGTAGAATATCATTGACTAATTCCCCCTGTTACAACGTGGGGATCACTGGATTTCACAGCACACATGGAAATGACGTGTTTCCTGACCCAGTGAAGTGTCGCTTCCTTGCCAGGAGTCCTCCTGAGTATGACCCAGAGCAGGCTGTGATAGCCACTTGGAATCACGTCATCTGTCGATTCCTAGGCAAGAATGTGTAGCCTAGCAGAGGGAGACAGGAAGGAGGCTGGAGAGCGTACGCACATGGTGGCTTTATCGAGTTTCTGATTCCACTGAATTGCCTTCCCATTCCTGCATTTCACTCAGGAGAGGTAGGAGCATGCCAACCTCCAGCCTTGCCTCTCTCTGATCTTTTTTTTCACAACCTGTCCTGGTGATCTTTCTGCAGTGACTGGACCAACCATTTTCCTTCCCTGTTTAACATTTTTAGTGGGCCTCCATTGCCGTCAGGATAATTCTTTACATTCCTAGCCTTGGGGAAGGCTCTGCTGCTCGGAAATGGGGTCCGCCTCATTTCTGACCATTTCTTGCCTTGTGTCTCACATCCTGAACTTCTTGTGGTTTTCCCAAAACACCTCCCTCTCTCTCACCTCTTATATGCTATTTCCTATCTCTAGAGCCCTCTCCCTTCAGGCGTCACCTGCATAACTCCAGCACGTTGTCTGGGTCTCAGCTAGACAGGCTGTCTTTCCAGGGATGCCTTCCCTGGTCACTCAAGACCAAGGACAGTGCTCGTCTCATTGGTCCCGTAACTGGGCTTCCCTCTCTCTTGCTTCTTATCACTAGTGCTTGTTTATCCGTCTCTGTTCTAGACCGGTCAGGACTATGCCTTTCTCACCAGTGTTTTCCCAATGGCGCCTCAAAAAGTATCTGACACAGATTAGGCACATGGTAAATATTTGCTATGAATAAATACAGCTAATGGAAGTCCAAAAAGTAAGCATGCCTGTGCCTGTCCTCCTTTTAAATGAACCTGGGTTGCTAAACAGTAACACTTCCACTCTGGAAGGTCAAAGTGGAGAAATTTCAAGTTTTTGTGGCTATATTTATTTCTACGTTGTTTTTAGAGGGGCTGCTCATATCTCTAAAGGGTCTGGTGAAAGTTTCCAGAGTTAGTTGGACTTGAAATCTCTGTGACCTTTCTTAGACTTAGGTACACAGATTTTAGCTTACAGTTTGTTGGCTTGTATTTTATCTTGGCCTTTAACTTGAGTCTCATGATAGATTTTCTAACAATGCTGAGGCGCTTATCCCTAGGGTTCCTCTAACATGACTTGAACAGTTTATCAGAGGCCCACAAGCCAGGGCCAATTAGTGTGTGTGTGTGTGTGTGTGTGTGTGTGTATATACATGTGTATATGTGTGTGTATATATATATATTATATATATATATATAGTATTTCAGAGCATACCTTTATTTGTGTACAATTCTAGATATCACAGGGCAGATAAGTTTATAAATGTAGGGAAGTTTCTTTTTATATTACTTTCAGTATAAATTTCTACCAATACTTTTACCTTGTACATCTTTATTATTTATGAATATAGGTACAAAGATGAATAATACATCTGAATATGGATATACATAGCTAGGTAAATAAACATACACAGACAGGATTATATAAGTATGTCTATGGAAATATTTACCTATACAAAGCATGTTCCCCAAAAGACATTTTAAATGCACTAGTGTATGTAATACTAAGGATGCAGGTATAGAGTTAGTGTGTGTGTGTGTGTGTATACACACACATAATCTTTTTAACTTTAACACACACACACACACACACACACACACACACACACACATAATCTTTTTAACTTTAGATTCTTGAGCAGCAGCTTCAGCAGAGGAAAGCAGTTTATCTGCTAAACCAAGAGAAATTAGAGTACAACCTGCAGGTGCTGAAGAAGAGAGATGAAGAAAGCATGGTGATTAAATCCCAGCAGAAGAGGAAGATCAATCGGTATGCTAGCATGCAGAGCGTCTTTCTTCTGGGCCCTTCTGTGCTGAGAATAGGGATGGGTATGTGTTTTTCTCTATTGAAGGGGTAGAAACCAGTAAAACTATAAACAACACTTAATAAAATAGTTTTTTTGGGAAAAGTTAATACATTCAAGTGGTTTCTCCCCAAGAAAAGAGTTCATAGCAAAAGGCCTTCCATCCCCTTTCATCTTGTTCCTCTTTCCCACCTCTGTAACCATTATTTGTTTGTTTCTTCCAGAATTTCATTAGGCATATACAAGCACACACAAATACTTTCATCCCTCATCTGCTTTTACACAATGATGGTGGTCCGTACATACTGCTGTATATCTTGAAGACCTTCCCTTCCCAGTTCATAGAGAACTTTTGTGTTTTTTGTTTTTGTTTTTGTTTTTTTTTTTTAATAGAGACAGGGTTTCACCATGTTGGTTGGGCTAGTCTTGAACTCCTGACCTCAGGTGATCCACCCGCCTCGGCCTTCCAAAGTGCTGGGATTACAGGCGTGAGCCACCGCACCCAGCTACTTTCACGGTTTCTTAAGCTGCTTACTACTCACTGCATAGATGCACTATGATTTATTTGACCAGTCTCTAATGATGGACATATAGATTACTTCTGGCCTTCTCTTACAAAGAATACCAACCTAAGTACTCATGACAATGTGCCAGTTTGCTTTTGTGCAGACACCGTGGCTCACTGAAAGGTCCCTATTCCTTGAAACATCTCACATATCCTTCCCTTCCTCCTTGTCTCCTTACTTCCATCCTTCCCGCCTTTCTTCCTTTAAGAATTGCATTCTAAGTTCCAGACCATTGCGCTAGGCTCTGAGGACCAAAGTGGAAGACTTCTTGTTTGTAGAAGGAGACAAGATTGAGGGTTTTTCTCCAAACCCCAAATAGCCTATTATTATTTATGAATTCTTCCACTTGTAGGCTGATAATAATACATTTTGGGCACATGTTGAATGTATAGAGGAATACCAGTTGACCTTTTGATAGTGACTTATCACAGAAAATGATACCGAGTAAATCGTATGTCATCTTAAGCCTGATTATTTGAGAAACAAGAATAGTCGGGGGACAACATTTATGAAAAAAAAATCCCCCTATATATGCACCATACCAGATAGGGGAACATCCAGGAAAGGCACACATCAATCCAGCAAGGAGGCACCTGGGAAACCTTCCCAAAGAAGTGAAATATTGGAAGGGGGTGGGGACAGGAATTGGCAGAAGGCAGTTAAGAGGAGACTCCAGGGGGCAGTGCTGGTAGCTGGATTGGCTGGTCTGAAGGCAAAGAGGTAGGAATCAGAAGGTCACACAGCAGGTGAAGAAAACGAGGAGGGCAGGAGGCAGGAGGAGGCGCTTGAGGCAGAGCTTGGGTTTGATGCACGTGGCTGAGATGAGTGGGATCTTCCCTCTTAGTTCAGACTCAGACAGCTTTCCCTCAGCCTGAAAAACCCTTCCGCGGCCCCTGCAGTTTCTGAGCACTACCTTTTTGTCTCTTGCTTGCATTGCCATTTTTCTTTCCTCATCACTACCACCCACCATTTCGTAATTTGACATATCCATTTGTGCTGCTGTAACAGACTGCCTGAGCCCGGACAGTTTACAAAGATAAAAGTTTATTCCTCATAGATCTGGGAGCCTGGGAAGGCCAAGATCAAGGCTGGCAGGTTCAGTTTCTAGTGAGGGCTGCATCTTTCAGAGGGGAGGAACGCTGTGTCCTCACACAGCAGAAGAGTGGGAGAGCAAGCTGGCCAAAGGCTTTGGGAGGCCTCTCTTTTTTTGAAATGGAGTCTCACTCTGTTGCCAGGCAGGAGTGCAGAGGTGCAATCTTGGTTCACTGCAACCTCTGCCTCCTGGGTTCAAGCGATTCTCCTGCATCAGCCTCCCAAGCAGCTGGGACAGGCGTGCACCACCATGCCAGGCTAATTTTTGTATTTTTAGTAGAGACGGGGATTCACCATGTTGGCTAGGCTGGTCTCGAACTCCCGACCTCTCATTCCACCTGACTCGATCTCCCAAAGTGCTGGGATTACAGGCATGAGCCACTGTGCCCAGCCACAGACTTTTTTTTTTTTCCTTCAACCAGCCTGCACGATACACTTAACAATCTGAGATCAAAATATGCCAAGCAAATAAAGCAGTTCCAGGAGGAGAACCAGTCTTTAACCTTGGAATACAAACGTCTCGTGATGCAATTCAAGGAGCTACAGAAAGCCATGAGGTATCTGAAGGACTTGGTCCTATGGCACTTGTGCTGGTGTCGAGGTGGCAGGGGTGGAGTTTGTACAGGCTATGATTTCACTGGACTTTATATCATCGGCTATTTTGGAGCTGGACCAGGCACCAGTTAACCCTTTGCGCTGTGTTCCCCTGGCCCTTTACTTGCATGTCACCTGCCTTTTCTTGAGATATGTTGGGATGGCTTCCAGTTTATCGTAAGTGGGAATCAGCTGCCCGAGGATGGGGCCAAGCCTGGGAATTAGCACAGCTCTTTTACATGTTCTTGCCCTGCTGCCAACTGGGGGGACCCTGGCCAGGCCCTGGGGTCAGCTGGCTATGCCCTGTGACTGTCCTTCACAGCCATTTTGCTCTTATTGATGATGAAAAATTTCGGGAGATTTGGCTGATGAATGAGGAGGAGGCGAAGGACCTCATAGCCAGAGCCTTTGATGTAGACAGGATCATCCACACCCATCATCTGGGGCTCCCCTGGACAGCACCTGATTTCTGGTTCCTGAAGAATGTTGGGCCTATTTCTCGGCAGCCCCAGAAGTCTGCCACGCAGATAGTAGAAGAAATGCTTCTGCGCACAGGTGACTAGAACATTGTCATAGAGACTTAGAGCTGCAGGGGCCCTCTGAGAACATCGGGTCAACCCAGTCATGTTAGAGACAGTCTAAGGAGGAGGGGGAAGAGCTCCCATAGTTAGGAGGTAGTAGAGTATGATTATTGATGTATCTTTTAAGTCTCCTCTAATTTATAGCTTTTTTTCCTCCCCTGTATTATAAACTGGTAGTTAGGTCTAGAAACTTGATCAGATGCAGGTCCAATTTATTTTTGCTAAGTACACTATTGTGTAGTACCGCCACTGGGATAAACTAACGTTAAGTTGTCTCTCTTTTTGTGATATTAGCAACCATTGCCATTCATTGTCTAAGATCCATTAACTTTATTAGGGATTGGAGAATGGTGATATTTTAAATTCTATTCTTGTGTCTTTATTTAATATTTAGAATACTTCTTAAAAGAAAATCTTTCCTTCATTAGCAACTTGCTACCCTGAGATAGTCTGTATAAGAAAAGCAGGATAGATGCTTATTTTTTCTGTTTACCAGTTTTCAAAACAATGGATTGGGTCTCTAGCATCTTCCAAAGGTACCAATGAGCTTTTAAAAAATATAATGAATGCATGAATTTATACAAATTTGATGTATTTTAGTTTACTAAAGTAATTATCCTTATTGAGGCTGAAATTGTTCCATCTTCGGCCAGTGGAAGTCTTCATATTGGCTTCTGGGTCCTTTTGACTCAGCCCTAGTAGTTTTTAACAGCATCCTGGCTTTCCAGGATGACCAGGTGTTCCCGGTATACATTATTCTTTTCCTGCCTCAAGTCTGGAATCAGCCATTTCTCCAAGGGACCCCTGGTCCTTTTCAACAGGGAATTTTTTTTGAGATGGTCTCACTGTGTCACCCAGCCTGGAGTACAGCAGTGGGATCTTAGCTCACTGCAACCTCCACCTCCCAGTCTTCAGCGATCCTCCCACCTCTGCCTCCCAAGTAGCTAGGACCAAAGATTCATGCCACCGTGCCCAGCTAGTTTTTGCATTTTCTTTAGAGACAGGGATTTGCCATGTTGCCCAGGCTGATCTCAAACACCTGGGCTCAAACGATTCCTTCCCAGAGTGCTGGGACTGCAGGTGTGAAGCCACCATGCCTACACAGGGAATGGTATTTTGAAAACATGCTGTGGGTGCTGGGTGCTTATTGATTTGGGTTGGCCATTGTTTTTAGGACTTTTCAATGGACAGAGCCGAGAGTATAGGATTTTTTTTTAGTAATAAAATAAATCACGAGTTCATCCTAAATCCTCCTCATCAACAGTATGCCAGGATTTTTACTTAACAGTGTGAAAGTGTATCCCCTTTCTTCCAACTTGAAAGTCTTAATGCTGAATGACTTCAAATAATGAATCACGTGCATTCCCCACAGCACCACAGAGCCATCTCGGTTGAAAATATCAGCCCTACCACCAACAAATAATTACTAAAGACAGCTTACACTTTTCTATGGTTCTTTTTGTTCTTAAAGTGTGTCCCTCCAGGGGTATACAGACAGATTGCTATATTTTAAAATCACTTGGGGCCAGGCACGGTGGCTCATACCTGTAATCCTAGCACCTTGGGAGGCCGAGGTGGGCACATCACTTGAGGTCAGGAGTTTGAAACCAGCCTGGCCAACATGGCAAAACCCCATCGCTGCTAAAAATACAAAATTAGCCAGGCGTGGTGGCATATGCCTCTAATCCCAGCTACTCAGGAGGCTGAGGAGGGGAACTGCTTGAACCCGGGAGGCAGAGGTTATAGTGAGCCAAGATTGTCCCACTGCACTCCAGCCTGAGCAATAGAGTAAGAGTCTGTCTCAAAAATAATAATAATAAAAATTTTTTTTAAAGTCACTTGGAATAGTTTCTGTGAGGTTATGGCACCAATTTAATACACATATAGGTATTTTTGTTTCATTTTACTTTTGATTATTAGGGATTGCTTTTTACAATTTAATTATGCTTTCTTTTTTTTT
>NW_016107495.1:174391-183460 GCF_001604975.1 Cebus imitator
GGCAATTCTCCTGCCTCAGCCTCCTGAGTAGCTGGGATTACAGGCACGCGCCACCATGCCCAGCTGATTTTTTGTATTTTTAGTAGAGACGGGGTTTCACCATGTTGACCAGGATGGTGTCGATCTGTTGACCTCGTGATCCACCCGCCTCGGCCTCCCACAGTGCTGGGATTACAAGTGTGAGCCACCGCGCCTGGCCACAGAGGCTTTTTAAGAGCTACATTTTCTCAAGGAAAGCCATCTGACTGTTTCTCAGAGTCAACTAGGTCCAGAAATTATCTTCTTTCTCTTTCTCTCTCTTCTCCCCACGACATATCTGCAGAAGAGGAGGAGGCAGAAGAGGCCGCCTCTGAATCAGAGTCTTACCTGGACCTGCCGAAGCAAATCTCTGAAGAAACTACCAAGAGGATCCTGACACTCCTGTGCGACGAGTCGGTGAGGCCAGGCGGGGCTGCGGCCGGGGGACTCACGGGCGTGTGCTGCTGCCGAGGCCTCTGCCGGGCCAGTGCCAGCCTGAGTCAGGAGTGGGCCAGTCCTCCCCTGGCCAAGCTCCGGGTCGGGGCCTGAGGAGCAGAGTGGGGGCCCAGCTGGAAAATGGGCCTAACCTCGGTTGGTCAGCCTGGCACAGCTCAGGCTGGCTGGAGGGCTCCGGTCAGCTTAAAATGATGCTGGTTCTGAGACAAGGAGCAGCAGCTCAGCTCCATGAACTGCTTGCTAAGTGACGTGGCCACACTGACATGGCCCTTCTCAGGGGCTCGTTTTGGGGGTCACTCTGGGTGCGTTGGGGTTTGGACGTCTGCACTGTATGTTTGCAAGCATGATTCGACTTGGTATAAAAGCTGCATTGAGCTGGCCCAGCTGGAAGTTGCATTGTCGCCCGACGTGGGCAGTGTTGGCTTGGATTTTACAGTTCTGAGCGCGTGCCTTTGGCTGGCTCCTGCCTCTGAGGGCGCTGCTGCTGAAGGGGTCAGGTGGCAGGTTCTGCCCTCTCAACCTGCAGCTGGACGCAGAGGCCACCGCCCCATGGAGCCCTCCCCCGGGCATCCCGGCTCAGGGTGGGCACTGCATCTTCTCGGCTCCCCTCTCCCTTCCACTGCAGGTGTGCTATGTTTTTGGGGGCCCACTGCCCTCCATGGCTCCCTCTCCTGCTGCTGTGTTCTGTAGATATTTGGGGACAAGACTATGGGTGAAACAGGAGCCTGTGACTGGGTCGGCTTTGGACTGCAGTGGGGGCCTCAGGCATTTGCCCAGTGGCTTATGGGTGAGGTGGGTTGGTGCCCTTCTGGGTGGGAAAAGCTAAGTCCATGGTGAGGCTGGGCTTTGTCCCTGGCCTTGCTTGTCCCTAGCCTTGCTTGTCCCTGGCCTTGCCCCCTGTGGGCAGGGGGGAGGGGGCTCATGGGCACCCCAAGCAGGCTTTGCTGGGGCTCACTGCTGGGGTTCACACGCCCATTCCTGGGCATCTGCTCCATGGCATGGTCCCTGAAGTGTTACACAGAGGGCAGCCGCAGACCCTAGGACTCGCTCCTGAAACCTGTCCCCGACAGGAGATGCCTTCTTCCTTCTCCCCAGGGCTTCCTCATAGAGAGCAAGCTGCTGAGCCTTCTCCTGCCCCTGGAGCAGAGTGAATGCTATCTGCTGAGGCTGGACGCCATCTTCTCCGTGAGTCCCATGGGGCTGGGAGGACACGGGCAGGGCTGCAGCCGGCCATGTTCTCAAATGGCCCTGCCATTGCCTCAGCCCTGGCAGTGGATGAGGGTCTCCTGGGGCTTCCCCTGCTCCCTGTCACCCCCTTCCCTTAACCTACTCTCCACGAAACACACTGGCCTCAGACTCCAGTGTCCCCCACCCCTGCCCCTTCTACTGGCATCTTCCTCTCAGACTGTAGGTTCTCCCTGACACCCCCAGACTGAGATATGTGTGCAGCCCTACTTGGCATCTCACAGCCTTGGGATCCCTGTGGAGCCATTCCTGGCTCTGTGAGCATTGTTTCTGTGTGTTCTGATGCATGTGTCCCCAAATCCACTGTGGCTTCCCAGCATTGGATGAGTGCCCTCCATGGCCAAGACTCCTGCTCTTAGGAGCTGAGCACATCAGCTGCCCAAGCCCCGTCCTCTTCGATGGGGTTTTTGAGCAACCATCCTCTTCTTTCCCCAGGCCCTTGGAATTGAAAGTGAGGATGACTTGTATAAACTGGTGAACTTCTTCCTTCAATATCGAGCTCACCATTTATCTTCTAGCCTCCAGGTAAGGCGAGATGCAGGGAGAACGATGCACTTTCAATTCTCCTGGAAGCCTCCAGAGCACAGTGCTGGCTTCTGGAGAAATAATGGGGCTAGCCGGGTGTGGTGGCTCACACCTGTAATCCCAGCACTTTGGGAGGCCAAGGTGGGCAGATCACCTGAGGTCAGGAGTTCAAGACCAGCCTGACTAACATGGTATAACCTGTCTCTACTGAAAATACAAAAATTAGCCAGGCATGGTGGTGTGCACCTGTAATCCCAGCTTCTCGGGAGCCTGAGGCAGGAGAATCACTTGAACCCAGGAGGTGGAGGTTGCAGTGAGCCAAGATCATGCCACTGCACTCCAGCCTGAGCAAGAGAGTGAGACTCTGTCTCAAAATAAGAATAACAACAAAAAAAGTGGGGCTTTTATGTCAGGTATAACTGACTTAGCATTTTCCTTATTGTTTATTGATTTGTCTCTTTGTAAAGGGAAGAATTGCTGGGGAATGAGATGCTGTTCTTATCCTGAGGCCCAAGGAGTCTCTTCCTGCACCCTCCCTCAAAGCCAGGTCTCATCCACTGTGAGACCAGAGCCCACCATGTTCTGAGTATTTTGATCCTTAACACTTTCCCGCAAGGCAGGACCCATTTGTCATGCATATCTTGATCATAATTGATTTCAGAAGGTGAATCAAATATCAACTATTTTAAAGAAGTTGCCATATAAAAATCATATAACATTTCAATTTAAAAGTTAAAAATGTAAATGAAAAATGTTTTTAGTACTGCTAGCCCAAGGCTGAGTATCCTGACATGCCTCTAAAAAGAGTTAGAGTTGCCTGGGCTAGGTGCAATGCCTCATGTCTATAGTTCCAGCTACTTGGGAGGCTCAATTTAGCCCAGGAGTTTGAGGCTGCAGTGAGCCATGATTCCACCACTGCACTTCAGGGTGACAGAGTGAGACACTGTCTCTAAGGAGAAAAAAAGAGAAAAGAAAAAAGAGTTGGTGGAACGGACAAAACCACAAAGCCATAAAGAGATTAAAAGCTATATTTGACTACAGAATTTTAAAACAATTCTGTAGGGCAAAAATCATGATAAGCAAAGTTAAGAGACAAATGACAAGCTGCAGAGTATATTTTCAACTCATATCATAGTTATGGCCTCATTTCCTTAATATATAAAGAGCTCTCAGAAATCAATAAGAAAAAGACCAACAACTCAAGGAACAGATAACAAATACGAATGAACAACTCCTAGGAGAGGCAATACAGATAACTCTGAAACATACGAAAAGATAATCAGCCTTCCTTGTAATAAGAAATACGCAAATTAAAATGGCTGAATTCCATTTTGCCAGCCTGTTATGTTGGCAAAAAAAAAAAGCTTGATTACACATCAAGTATAACATAGTAATGAGTGAGGTGTAAGAAACAGGCCCAGTCATAAGTTACTGGTAGGAGTTTAAGTTGTAACTTCCATTGAGGACAGTTTTGTAGTATCAATTACAAAACTATATACACTTTACTTTGAAATTCTTTTTTTCTTTTTTGAAACAGTCTCACTCTGTCGCCTAGGCTGGAGTGCAGTGGCACGATCTCAGTTCACTGCAACCTCTGCCTCCCAGGTTCAAGCCATTCTCCTGCCTCAGCCTCCTCAGTAGCTGGAATTACAGGTGCCTGCCACCACGCCCGCTGCTTTTTGTATTTTTAGTAGAGACATGGTTTTACCATGTTGGCCAGGTTGGTCTTGAACTCCTGACCTCAAATGATCTGCCCACCTTGGCCTCTGAAATTCTTCTTCTAGGATTTTATTCTCTAGCTATATCTCAGTACAGTTAGAATGGTGTATTTATTGTAGCTGATTCACTGTAGCATTGTTTGAAATGGTAGAATATTGGAAACAACCCAAATGTCCATTGATGAATCTATTTAATAATATACGGTACGTCTACACAGTGGGGTACTATGAAACGGTGGAAAAAAACCAAAGTTCTTTATGTATTCACATGAAAAGATATCTAAGGTTTGTTGGTATGTGAAAAAGCAAACTGCAGAACTCTGTGTATAGTATAGTATCACTGATGTCAAAACGAGAAGGAAAAGTATGTATGGGAAAGTGTATGCATGTATTTCTATACAGACATTACATAGACACACTATGTCCTTAGACGGAAACACGGGAAACTAGATAGCATTCGTTTGCCTGTGGGAGGTCAATTGCATGAACTGCAAGGTAGGAATAGGAGGAAGACCTTTTAAATGTAACAATTAAAACAAAAATTGAATTTGTATTATCATTCAGAAGGAGATTTATACCATGCAAGTTTTCTGAACGTCAGTAAGATGCTCACCTGGGAGCTTGGATTTAGAAACAGAACCTCTCCATTGTCTCATAGCCTCCTAGTGCCTCTGCCCACTCCATCCCTCTCTGGCCACTGTTTCTCCTGTTTCTGTCCCTGTGTAAATGTCTCCCTGGGCAAGCTTTCTGTAACTTTCTCTAAACTTTTCTGGTTTTCCTTCTTCCTGCCTCTCTCTCCGTGCTCATGCTCATGTGTCTGCAGCCTACCGCTGTCCTTGCGTTTTTCTCCAGAGCAAGCCCTGCAGTCAGGCAAGTGTGGAGGCGTCAGGCGTGGAGGGGACCAGCATGGAGTCAGAACTGGAGCCGGCCAAGAGGACAGAGATGGAAGGAGAAAAGGAAGAAAGCCTGGTGGAGGGGGAGAAGGAGGAAGAGGAGGAGACCCCGCCCTCCCCCTGGGTCATCCACCCCAATGATGTCCTCAAGATTCTGGAGGCCTTCGTCATGGGTCTGAAGAAGCCTAGGTGGGCTGCGGGGCTGGAGGGCTTGCCTGAGACCAGGACCAGGGAAGCTGGATGGGCTAGGGAGCCAGGCAGAGCCAGTGAGTGGAGAAGAGGCCACTGGGCAAGAGGCGGGAAGTAAGGACAGAGCTATCTGAAGGTGGGCTAGGGGAACCAGTCGCTGGACAGACTCAGGAAAGCAATGGGGTGTAGTTGTGCTGTGCACTTTTTTCGTTCATCATTCATTCAGCAGACATGCGCTGAAGTCTGCCGTGTGTAAGCACTGTGGTGACACTGCCCTTTGACCAGAGCAATAGTCCAAGCACATCCAAGGCGCACCATTGTTCAGAGGAGGAAGTGGCCATCTCCATGTGGCATGTCAGAGAGGGTTTTGGGAGGGAATGGCACCTGAACGGGGTGTTCTCAGGCAGATAAGATGGAGTAAGGGCATTTCAGAACGCGGCAGCGTGGGGAAGGTCTGCTCTGTTCAAGAATCATCACAGGAGGTCTGGCTGGAGTGTCAACGGCCTGGGAGATGGCACTGGTGGGTGGGGAGCCAGCCAGGTCTTGGAGAGCCTTTAACGATTAAAGTAAAGATTTATTGTATCATGATTCAAAAGGAGATTTATAACATGTAAGCTTTATGAATGTCAATTAGATGCACACCTGGGAGCCGGGATTTAGAAATAGAACCTCTCCGTCACCTCATAGCCTCCTAGATCTTAGGCCCAGTGCCCTAAGATCTTTGTCTTTACCCCGTGGTGGGTGGGAGCCAGAAAGGATTTGAAGCAGTTGAGGAGCTGTGATTAACCTTGCCTTTTAGAGGGATCTTGGTGGCGGCAGGGAAGGGATGATGCTGGATACAGGGAGAGCATCAGGAGGCTCGTCCAGGTGGGAGGTGAGGATCCTCCAGATTAAGGCTGTCATCGGGGGATGGAGAGGATATGACTGAATTCAAGTGCTGTTTTGGATGCACTGGTGCAAGAGATGGGCACAGTGATGAGCTGTAAAGCTGGCGAGGTAACTGCTTGGGACAGAGAGGGGTAGGTGGAACACTGATCATGCCTTCATGAAGGTAGCAGTGGTGCTGAGTCAGGAACGTTGATGATAAGCATATGTTCTTTCTGAGAACCTGCCACCAGTTCAAGACCAGCCTGGCCAACATGATGAAACTCCGTCTCTACTAAAAATACAAAAATTATCCAGGTGTGGTGGTGGGCGCCCATAGTCCTAGCAACTCTGGAGGCTGAGGCAGGAGAATCGCTTGAACCTGGGAGGTGGAGTTTGCAGTGAGCCAAGATAGCGCCATTGCTCTTCAGCCTGGCAACAGAGCGAGACTCCGGCTCAAAAATAAAGAAATAAATAAAAATAAGGAGAACCTGCCACCATGTGATAAACTTGGACTGCTGAGTGGGAAGGCGACAGGTGGGAAAGCAATAAGCAATAAGCAGACTGGCACTGCCTGGGGGCCTGGGTCGTGCCCAGTGGAGATGACGGTCGCAGTGCTCTTGGCCTTCAGGGAGTCGCGGGCCCTGCTGAGGGTGCAGAAGAGTGTGCGCAGCAACTCCAAGGACTCGGAGTACTGGCAGGCCCTGACCATGGTGATCCCTCCCTCCAGGCTGAACCTCTGGGATGCCCTCTACACGGCCTTGGAGAAGTACCAGTAAGTGTGCAAGTCATGGAGCAGGACGGCGCTGGCGGGTGGGTGAGGAGCGGTTGCCGGGAGCAGCCCACGTTTCCTGCCTCCCTGTCCCACCAAACCTGGGAGGGAAGAGCCGCCCTTGGCAACTCCTGTGTGGGTGGGTCCTGTGGGGCAGTTGGTCTTGGGCCCTGCCCTGCCTGTTCTGTTCCTGCTAGCCTGGCTCACCTGGCGGCTGGGTAGAGTATAGTTCTGGAGTCTCTCTCCATCTGTGCCAGAGCAGAAACACCAAGACCCTGGCCCCTACTGGGCAGAGGATGGAGGATTCAGTGAGCCTCTAACGGATTTTTCTGTCCAAAGCCTTGTCCTGACCCAGAGGGCCAAGCTGCTGCTGGAAAACAGTTCTCTGGAGCAGCAGAACACAGAGCTGCAGGCACTGCTGCAGCAGTATCTGACCTCTAAGGTGGGCAGCGGGGCCTTCGAAGGAGGGGTGGCAGGCGGTGGGAGTGGGGCCGGGGGACAGGAGCTGGCATTAGGGAACGAGGAGTCCCCTCCCCACCAGAGGCAAGGGAGCTTTGCGATGTGATGTAAAAAATCCACAGTGGCACCTTGAGACAATTACTGGGCAAAGGAGTAGATCTTGCCTGAAGTCTCCTCCTGAACAGCTCCGGGGTGACAGTGTCTCTTTGAAGCTGAGGTTTCTGGTGCCAGTGGCCTGCTGAGACCGCTCTGTGCGAAGCAGTGCCACAGCCAGGAGCAGCTCCCCAGCTACAGAGCCCCCAGCTGTATTTCTTCTTGCATCCTCACCGCCGCTGTGTGACGTGGACAGGGAGGAAGTGATGCTCCCCTTTTCTTAAAAAGGACAATCACAACTTGGAGAGTTTGCAACTCGTCTGGAGCCTGGGCTCTTTCCACAGACCAGCCCTGATTCCCTGCCTGGGATATGACTGGAGGGTCGTCCTCACATGGGGGAGGAGGCTCTGCTGGGGCAGCTATTCCCTGGCCTCCATCTGTGCCCACCGCTGCAAAAGTTGTGGGCAACTTCCCCATGGCCCGGCAAGAGGAGAAGGAAAAAGTTGGTTACTAACATTTCCTGCCCTGGAGCTGGGGCTGTAGGCCAGCAAGGCCATGGCATAGCTGTTAGTTGCACATGTGTGTGTGAGGGGACTGGGGCCAGCCCCAGGTCCAAGCTCAGGGGCATGTGGCCCCAGCATGGTCCCAGGTCCCAGGCCACACCTGAAAGGGGAATGTAGTGAGCCTTGGCCTCATAATGACCCTTGACCTGTGACAGGGCCCAGGCATTCTGGACTGAATGGGTCCTGCTTCCACAGATGCTACGGTGTATGAGAGGCTGGGGTGGAGGAGGTGGGGCAGGCTAGACTGGGGATGGCATGGGTGCATGGGTGCATGGGTGCATGGAGAGGGGCGAGGGGAATGAATGGGTGGGAGATGAAGAACGCTACCAGAGGCCGCAGCTGGAGCAGAAGCTGAGCAAGAAGGCTCAGGCTTGTCAGCTGCAGGGAGGCCTCCTGTGGGTAATCAGCATCTCTCAGCTTTGGAGAGGACATGCATGCAGAGCTTCTGAGACCCGTGGGAGAGCCAGCGTCGCTTGCAGGGGTGGCAAAGGAGGGCCCTGGGGAAAATGTAACGACCGTCACCCTTCCTTTCCAGATCAACTCTGAACTGCAAGTTCCTCCCACTCGGGTGTTGCGGATACCCACAATATAGAGCTGGACCTTCAAAGGCCGGCGTGTTAGGGCTGGCCTGATGCTGTGTCCATGCCGGAGCTGGCTCGTATCACCCAATGGGCCGCACCTGGGCCCTCTCTGGGTTATCCAGAGCTGTCTTGCTGGCCTGGCAAAATAAGGAGCCAGAGGAGTTACCTGTGTCCTGCATTATGATTAAAGCCTTTTAAAAGTTGTGGCTGAATCTCTTTAAAGAGGTCACGTCTAGTGAGACTAGGCTGCTGTCCCTACCTCTGTGTCATGAGGGACTTTATCTCAGGCTCAGACTGTGGTGTGAGTCAGAGGCCAAGGCCAGTGGCATAGGGCTCCTTTCTTGCTTTCGGGGGGCAGCTGGTTTCTATGGGTGGAGGCTGAAGCTTTTGGGCCCTTGTGGGGTCTTAAGCCTTCAGACTGGCCTAGGTCCAAAGGATCCTTTCGGTGCTTTGGGGGCCCCTGGGTCCAGGCTGGTGTGCCCTTTGGGCTATGGTGTGAGACCCCTCCTGTGGGCAGCTTGGGCGGGCAGCCCTGTGCCTGAGGCCTGCCTTGAACCCTGGGCGCCAGACTCCACTTGAAAGGGAAAGGCCAAGGGAGCCGTTACTGAATCCACCAACCTAGAGTCCTGCTGCCTGTGCCCTGCACCTGCGGCTCCTCCTCTCAACCTGACCACCTCCCCCAACACCTGCGGC
>NW_016107495.1:183980-226850 GCF_001604975.1 Cebus imitator
CCTCCTCTCAACCTGACCACCTCCCCCAACACCTGCGGCTCCTCCTCTCAACCTGACCACCTCCCCCAACACCTGCAGCTCTTCCTCTCGACTTGACCAGTGCGGACTTGTCAGCTCAGTGCTTGACTTTTTTTATTTAGAGAAAAATCACCACTCAAAAAAAGAAAAACAACCAACAGTAACCCAGAGACAGGCAGGGGCAGCACTTAAGGGGGCAGCTCCTGGCTGCAGCTGAAAGGGCTGGAAGGAAAGGGGGGCAGGTGTGACCATGGCGAGTGCCCTCTGCTGCTTCTCACAGCTCCTTAGCTGGGCTTGGGGGCACTGGCTGGGGCAGATGGAGCTCTGGGAAGTATGGAAACCCACAGGCAGGACAGGCAATACCCTGGGAAGCGAGAGGAGACAAGCAGAGCCCAGCAGTGGCAGAAGCAGCTGCCCTGGGACTTGTGGGCAGGGTCTGGCCCCTGCTGCAGATCAAAGACCGGTGCTGTCGGCAGGGGCCATGACACGGGGATACCTTTTGCTACTTCATTCTTTTTAAACCCTGGGCACTGGACCGTGGTCCTTGGCTAATTTCACTAAAGCTTCAATCCTGTACTTGGAAGGCCTGGGGAGGATTCGGGGAGGCTTCCTCTGGAGCCTGGGCCTGAAGAAGGGTGGCATCTCAGCCAGGTGGGGCAGGAGAGATCCATTCCAGGTCCCCACCCCATCCAAGGCTCACCAGCCCAGAGGCAGGGGTCAGAGGAGCAGGACCGCGCAAGCCGAAGTCTGGGGCAGTGAGGACAGGCGGCCCCGCGGCAGGAGGCCAGCTCTGGGCCCAAGGCATGAAGAGTGGGCACGGGGCACCTCAGGCTCCCCAGGGGAGATGGGAGAGGCCAAGCCACCAAAAGGAAATGTGGCAGGCCTGGGGAGTGGCTGGCGGCCTTCATGCTCCCAGGAGCTTTTTGACCATGTAGCCAGGGAGGCTGTAGAGGAAGAGCCCCAGCATGAGTAGCCCCAGCAGCGCCAGCACGATCTTGATGATGAGCCACTTGTACCGGGTGCAGATGAGGTACTTGATGGACTTGAGAGGGTTGAGGAACCAGACGAAGGCCGTGTCAGGCCGGCTGGGAAGAGGAAGAGAGTCCATCAGCCAGTGGGCAGGAGGTGCCTCCAGCGCACCCAATCCTCTGTCCTTCTGGACTCCAAAAGCAGTGAATGCTGAAGCCAGGATTTGAGCCCATTTCTTTCTTTTTTGAGATGGAATCTCACTCTGTTGCCCAGGATGGAGTGTGCTGGCTCACTGCAACCTCCACCTCCCGAGTTCAAGCGATTCTCCTGCCTCAGCCTCCCTAGTAGCTGGGACTACAGGCACATGCCACCATACCCAGCTAATTTTTTTATATTTTTAGTAGAGATGGGTTTCAGCCATTTGCCAGGATGGTCTCGATTTTCCGACCTTGGGATCCTCCCACCTCGGCCTTCCAAAATGCTGGGATTACAGGCATGAGCCACTGCACCCTACCAGGTTTGAGCCCATTTCTAAGTACCCAGCTTGCTGTTTACAAAACCCTATCCTCCCTGTGGGACCTCTGGGGCCTGAGTCTCCTCCCAAGGCCTAGATGGGAGCTACTTGCAGCGTGCGGCAGCCTTGGCCCTGCAGGCAGTTCTCATGGTTAGTCAGCTCCTGTGGTCAGTTCATTCTATGTGCTGCCCCATATCCTCGGTGAGACCAGTGTTTCAAAATCTCTTCCTTTCTGATGGACATAAACGTCTGTTCCCACTGGGCCCTGCCGAGGGTCTGAGCTGCCCCTGTGGGGCGCAAGCCACCCTCACCGACCTGCCCACTGTCGGGGTGCAGACCCACTCCACCTTTTGCAGAGCCTCCCAGCTGAGAAGCACCCGGCCAGCCTCACTATCGGTTGTTCGTGTTATAAAAACAATAGGTTTTGTAAAATATCAAGATACAAAGTGAAAGTACCGAATATGCATTTTCAAACTACTGCCTCCCAGAGGACATGGTGCGCAGCCCCAGAGCTGAGCTCGGTATTGGGAGGGACACCCGGCCAGGGCTTGGGTGCAGGGCACCTGGTTTTGAATGGTTTTCACAGGCAAGTTAGGCACCTCTATCAACCATGGTTTCCTCATGTATAAAATGGGGTTACAAGCAGTTATCTACCCCCTGGGGTTGGTGCAATGGCGAAGTGAGCCAGTGCCTGGGGAGCTCTGAGCACCTGTAGTGGGTGTTCGGGTCATGGTGGTTATTAAATGTTTGAGTTGAGGCCGGGTGCAGTGGCGCACACCTGTAATCCCAGCACTTTGGGAGGCCAAGGCAGGCGGATCACAAGGTCAAGAAATAGAGACCATCCTGGCCAACATGGTGAAACCCCGTCTCTGCTAAAAATACAAAAATTAGCTGGGCATGGTAGCGCATGCCTGTAGTCCCAGCTATGAGAGGCTGAAGCAGGAGAATTGCTTGAACCCAGGAGGCGGAGTTTGCAGTGAGCCGAGATCGCACCACTGCACTCCAGCCTTGGGATAGAGTGAGACTCCATCACAAAATAATAATAATAGTAATAATATGACAAGAAAATATTGGAGTTGAATGGAACCATGAAGGGCAGAAAACAGCCCTGGACTGGGAGGTCACACACTAGTGAGAACCACTTCCAGACCCGTTGGCTAACCCTAGCCACACCCTTCCCTCTTCCCTGTCCATAGCTCAGCTTCTTTCTGCCAGTGAAATTGTGTTAGAGTCTGTGAGAAATGTGGCTGGGAGCAGAGGTGGTGTGCAAAGAACACAGGGTTGGCAGTTTGGAGACCTTGGCTTGAGTCCCGGCTCTACCCTAATTTGCTGGGTGACCTTGAGCAAGCTCTTTCACCTCTTTGGCTTAACATGGAAAAATGTAAAATAGTCATTTCTAGCTCTGAGAGTCTGTTATTCTGTCATAAAAGCTTGAAAGTGGCTGTGTATGTTTGTGTGGGCTTAAGTATGTGCATGTGTGTGCTTGAATGCACGTGTATGCACTTGTGTGTGGCACGTATGTGTGCATATATCCTTGTTTGTGCTGATGTGCACATGTCTGCATATTTGTGTTTGTGAATGTGTGTGTGTGTGTATGTGTGTGTGTGTGTGTGTGTGTGCATGCGCATGCCTGCCTAGCCCTTGGTCCAGAGGAGGAAGAGAGAAGTATCAGACCCAGGAGGCTGCCGGGCTCAGGCCCCGAGGATCTTCTTGACCAGGTAGCCAGGCACAGAGTAGAGGAACAGGGCGAGGAGGAGGAGCAGCAGTAGGAGCAGCAGCAGTTTGAGGAGCAGCCAGCGATACGTGTGCCACAAGAAGTAGCGAGCCGACTTGAGAGGGTTCAGGAACCAGATGAAGCTTGTGTCGGGCCGGCTGGAGCACGAAAAGTAGAGAGCACAGAGGAGGGACAGGGAGGAGAAGGGGTTGGGTGTGGCAAGGGGCCCAGACCTAGAGGGAAGCTGCCCTGGGCTGTGTGTGCAGTTCTAGGCACCCCTCTGGCCATCAAGGCTGGCTGAGGTCCCAGAGGCCACCACTGGAGCTGACTCTTTACAGCAAAAGCTAGGAAGGGAATAGCATTTATCTCTGCTAAATGGTGTCTTTACTGGAGAAGTCCTACTCTCCAGCACTCCTAGCCCATCCTCTGGTTCAAAGGGATGTAGTGGGATTCAGGGCCGGCAGAGGGCAGGGAGGAGGCTCCCCTGTAATTAGGCTGTGGCCCAGGAAGAGAGGGGGTGTCTGGGGAGTGTCTCCTTCCTGTTCCAGTGCCCACAAGAACCAGCGTGGGGAGAGGCTGGGCAGGCAGGGCACTCACTTGGGTTTCTCTAGGGGGTCAGGTTCATTGCGGGCCAGGCCCACTGGGTTCTTCTCTGCCTCCTCTGCTGTTAGTAAATGCAACTCAGCCTCCACCTTGCCCTGCAGAGAACAGACAGGTCCCAGAGTCCAGGCCAGGTGCTGGACCTTTGGCACCCCAGCCCTGCCTACTGCCTGAGCTGGAGGGGGTGCGCACCGTGAGCTCAAACTCATCGTTCTCATTGCGGGCCAGGACGGGCCACCAGCCTTTGACGCGCTTTTGCTTGAAGATGGACACCAGGGGCACGTCCACCTCCCCGGTGGCCATGTCCATGGTGCACTGCTTGGCTGTCTTTGCGCCCCGAGGGAACCGGTTCAGGTCCAGCTCGATGGCCCCTGTGGTGACCTCAGAGTCAGCTCTGAGTGAACAGGGCTGGGCTGGGGCGGGGTCTGGGCTCCTCGGCCCCTTGTTTGCTGAGTGCAGACCTCCCGAAGCCCAGAGCTCGTACTCCTGCCTCACTCCAGCAACTGGCCTCAATGCAAGCATGCTCTGAGCTCCCTGGGCAACCCCAGCCCCCACACTTCACTCAGGTCCTTCTTTCACACCAGAGGGTCTCTCCTGGGGTCTCCACTGCCACTCCCGACCATGCATCCATTCTGTCAAAGACCTGCTAATCCCACAAGCTTGCAGACGCAGATTAGAGTTTTAGGGGGATACCCTGCTTTACAGAGAAGCAACCTGAGGCCCAGGGAGGTTTCCTGACTCCCTTAGGGAGCCTCTCCCCTCTCCCATCAGCACTGACTGTCCCCTTCTTGGTGTGCCCAAAGCTTGTTGTCAACCTGGTTATGACACTGAGGACATCTGCCCGGGGAATGCTTAGGTGGGTCCTTGGGGGTGGAAACCCATCGGACACCTGTGGGTCTTACAGACTGGAAGCAATAATGCCTCCCCCTGGGGCGGGGCTCTCCCTGACCCTTCCTCCCCGGCCCCTGCCCCTCCTCAGTTCTGGATCCGGAGCCCCCCATCCCCGCCCTGCTGTGCACCCAGGAAGTCGTCGGCGGAGAAGTGGTCCGCATCCCAGATCTGCAGGGTGAGCCGCGCGGGGATCTTGTACTCCGTCTCGTCCCAGGAGAACATGGACTCCTTCTTGGAGATGACGATCTTCTCTTCCGCCGCCAGGTAGTCAAAGGGGAATAGGTAGCGCCAGTTGAAGTTGCCCTCACCGGTGAGGGAGTGGTAGTGGACATCTGTGTCCTGCTTGTCCTCCTGCTGGCCCTTCAGCCACCTGCGGGCGCCACATCTCCACACCCGTGGCCAGGCCGGCAGGGCCTCTCCCACCCACAGCCACCTTCCCCCTGCCTCCTCTCCTGCCCCCCAGGAAGCAGAGCCCCCCAGCTTAGTCCCTCCCATGCAGGGACTGCTCACACACCCCCGCACGAAGATGTCACTGGACTTCTCCCCTGTGAAGAAGTCGTCGTCCTCCAAGACCACCTCATCCGTGTTCCAGATGATGACCCGCAGCTCGTACCTGGGCCCGGGGAGAGAGGGCTGGTTAGCAGCCTCCGGTGGGGGTTTATGCCAGGGTGCCGGGGCTGGGATGGCAGGTGGAGAGAAGCCCTGGGGAACTTGGGGTCAGCAGGGGTCCTGGGCCAGGCTGGGGCTCGAGGAGTGATGGGGGTGTGGGGAGTAGAGGCATGAGAGGGAGGGCCCGCCAGGCACATGGCTGTGGGTGGCGGGGGAAGCCACCCTTTGCTTCAGATGCTAGTTCCAAGAAAAGTCTGCATTTAAGCCCAGTAGCAAGCAATGGAAGCCCATGGAATCTGGTTTCCTGTATGTCCCTGTCCCCAAAGAGGATTTTCCCCTCAAGGTTTAATTGTATTTATGAACGATGTAGTTCATTTCAATCATTAAGAGTAAGGCTGAGTCATTCACTAAAAATTGATCCGAGCATGGCTCTCCTCAGATTGCAGAAAGGGCTGCGAGCCCAGAGTGGCCCAGCAGGTTGGGTGCCCCCTAGTGACAGGCCCTGGAACAGCTGACTCAGGGCCTCAGGTTTCCAGGACATTCCTGGCAGAGCTGGCTGCACTTGCCGGGGCCAGTGCAAACAGGAGTTCAAGACCAGACTGACCAACATGGTGAAACCCCGTCTCTGCTAAAAATACAAAAAAATTAGCCAGGCATGGTGGCAAGCGCCTGTAGTCCCAGCTACTTGGGAGGCCAAGGCAGGAGAATTGCTTGAACCTGGGGAGGCAGAAGTTGCAGTAAGCCTAGATCGCACCACTGCGCTCTAGCCAGGGCGACAGAGTGAGACTCTGTCTCAAAAAAAAAATGCAGGGCCACTTGTCATAAAGAATTTCAAGATGGCAACATCGGAGCATGGAAACAAGAGAGGGACTGTGTGTGGCTTCCTCCATCCCTGAATCCAGGCACTGTCTGGCAGCTGGGCTCGAACCTGCCGCTTTACAGATGGGAAACCTGGGTTCTTTTCACTCCACCATATCCTGCCTCTTCTACATACTCACTCCTGCACACATCACCGGCAGGCACTTTAAAGGAAACTTGGCAGGACATCACACTAGCCTAGATGTGAGGACGACGCAGGGCGGGCTCCCAGGGGTTGTGTGTGTTGTGAAGGAGTGTGTCAGTGTGGGCAGGTGTGTGGGTGCCCGTGGGAGTGCTGTGCGTGTGCATGAGATGCATGTATAGACTGTGCAGATGGATGTGTGCTGTGTGGGTCTCATCTATCTCACTGACGGCGCAGGGTAGAAGGTCTTGTCCTGCCTTAGCACATGGGGGCTCTCCAGGACATGCCCTAAACTCTACTGATTGGCTGGTCAGTTTCTACCCCAGGCCCAGTGGCCACACCCAGGTCCTAGGGATGCCAACTGGCCAAGGCCATCTGGGCCTGAGCCTCCCGCAGGAAAGGTTGGTTCATAGAGGGAAGTGGGTGGGGTGGGCTGGGAGGGAGTAGCACTGGGCGCGGGGGCGCTCACTTCTTGGGCTTCCGAGGGGAGATGTCCAGAGGCGTCCCAGGGGCTGGCATGTCCATGGGGAACATGTCCACCCACAGCTCCAGGCGGCCCTGAGGAAGAGGGTTGTGGCAGATCTCCCAGGCCTTCTCCCTCTGCCCAGGAAGGTCAGCTGTCCTCTCCCTCCTAACCTTTGTTCTTTCAAGGACCCAATTCATCAATTTCCATCTTTGGATGCCAGGAATTCCTATGATGTCACCAATAGCCAAACACGGCTTCTGAGGGAGACAACCCAGGTCTGCCTGAGCTGATGTAATTCTCACTCAAAGCAAAGACACTTGCCATTCAAGTTACCACGAGGGACCTTGGTGAGGAGGTGCCTGCCAGGTTTTCTGGAATGCAGCGGACAGCGAGAGGCCTGAGAGGCCTGGCTTCTACCTTTACTGACCCAGGCTGGGAATCCCTGATCCCTAATATCCAAGACCCCCAGTCTTGGCCATGCCAGTGTCACCTGCTCGATGCCCGGCTTGTCGGGGTTGAGCAGCGGCCTCGTCTCCACGTGTTCCGGCACCAGGCGGCAGCCTGCTCGGGGGATGTCCTCCCAGTGCCTCAGGGCTGACAGTGCCACGTGCTCATCTGTGGGCTTCCTCTGACCTGTGGGTGCCGGTGGCTCAGCTGCCCACATGGCTCAGCAGAAACAGGAAACCTTTGCTGGGGCTAGGGACTCAGGAGCACAAAGAAGCCCCTGTACCATCACCTGTCTACCCCACCTCCTTTTTACTGTTGGGGAAACTGAGGCACAGAAGGAGAATTGGCCTGCCCAGGTTGGGCCAAGAGAGGTTTGTGCCCTTGGTCCTCTGCTGGGGGAAACTGACTGGAGAACTCTGCTGGGCTGTGAGAGAGGGGTCAGGGAGGGGAGAATCCACTTCCTGTCCCAGCACCTGAAAGTGATCAGATACCGGCACAGACACCACCTGATTCTCTCCTTCTCTGGGAAGTGCCTCACGGAGACAGGAGTAAGTTTAGGGATTAGAGCCAGATGGACCTGGGCCGATGCCCTTGTTCTGCCTCTAAAGAGCCACATGACCTTGGGCAAGTAACTAGAACTAGGATCTTGGTTTGTTCATCTGCAGAATGGGGATAGCCTCTCTACCTCACTGAGATTTGGACAGAGAGAAAGCAGGTGGGACTGCTCTGTACCTGAGGGGCAGAAGCACAGAGGCCCGGCAGACAGAAGCGGGGCTCTGGGCTGATGAGCAGAGGGTCGCTAAGCCCAGGCTTAGGCTGAGGACAACCCAGGCTAGGCCGTGAGGTTCTGCAGGGAAGTGTGGGCCCCTCCTGGCCTCTGAACCCCCCTGGAGAGGGAGCAGGCGGCTGCATCCAGTGTCCCATTACCGTTCTCATCTTCAATCTCAGAGGGCCCAGTGAAGACTCGGTTGGCCACCTTCACTCTCCCAGGGGGCCCAAAGTGGGGGCCGTCTACTTTGCCGTCTTTGCAGAGGCGGGTCAGGATCTGGCTGGGCTTCATGGGGTCCCGCCAGATATTGTAGCCGTGTCTGTGGGAGGGGACACACAGGCTTGGAGGGGCTGGGTGGGACTAAGCCGTCCTGGATGACAGCTGGTTGTGGCCAGTTCTCTAAAGCTGGCTGTTGCCCTCATCAGCAAGCGAGCCTGATCTCTCCTGCCCTGGGCCCCAGGCTCACCTGAGACACCAGGGTTGCTGGAGGCTGAACCTTCCTGCCCTGGGCCTTGGCCCATGTATCAGTGTCCCCAACCCAGCCCCACCACATTCCCTCACTGTGCCCACTCCTCTGGAACCTCAGAGTCTCCCATGAGGAAACTGAAACCCAGAGAGATGAAGGGACTTGGCCAGGGTCACACAGCCTATAAGTGGCAGAGCTGGCCCAGATCCCCAGGGGACTCTTCTCCTCCTCTGCTGGCCCCCACCTTCCCTAGCCCACTTGTCTCTCCTCATCATGCCTCCTCTGTCCTGGAATTCTCTGGCCCTGTCCTGGTCTTGGGATCTGCAGTCCTGTGTCCTGAAGGCTGTGCCCAGGGTCCGTAGGAGCAGAGGCCTGGCCTGGGACAGAAACCTCGATGTGTCTACCTTCCCAAGTCACCACGATCTGAACCTCATTTTAGAGTGGAGACGAAGCAGGCACAATGCCCCCGCCCTCTGCCCCGCGTCCTACACACGTGGAGTAGGTCTGGGCGATGCCACAGGTGGCACGGTGCTTGCTGTAGAAGCGGTTCTCCAGGTCGATCTTGGTTTCCCCAATGAGGTCATCCGTGCCCACCAGGTCCCAGTCATACACAGCCACTGTCAGCATGGATTCCATGGGGAAGGAGGCCTCGATGTCAAAGGACCTAGCGGGGTGGAGTTAGGAGAAAGGTTGAAGGGTGGGCTAGGGTGGGAGGTGGTCTGGGCTGGAGAAGTTGGGCTGTGGCAGGGGAGGGCACCAAGAGGGCTTACTTCCCAAAGACAGGGTTGAGCTGCTTGGAGATGTAGTTCTCCTTGTCTCGGATGTCAGTCTTGCCCAGCCGGATAGCTATGTAGGGGTCAGCTTTGCCGTTGATGTCTGCGGGGTGCAGGTCCGTGGCCTGGGATGGGGAGCAGGGCCACCTGAGCAGGCTCCCATGCCCTGCTCATCTTCCAGTGCCCCTACCAGGCTGCCCGAGGGTCCTATGATGGTGAAGGGCAGCGGCAGGAGCACTGGACCAGTCAGGAGACTTGCTGTGTGACTCTAGGCAAGTGGCTTCCCCTCTCTGGGCCTTGACTTCCTCCTCTAGAAAAGATGAAGACTAGACCAAATGACCTCCTTGGTGCCTCCCAGTCTGGGGATGTCAGTATGCAGATTCTTCCTTTTTTTTTTCCTTCTTTTTTTTTTTTTTTTTGACGGAATCCTGCTCTGTCGCCCAGGCAGGAGTGCAGTGGTGTGATCTTGGGTCACAGCAACAGCAACCTCTGCCTCCCAGGTTCAAGGGATTCTCCTGCCTCAGCCTCCAGAGTAGTTGGGATTACAGGCTGTGCCACTGCGCCTGGCTAATTTTTGTATTTTTAGAAGAGATGGGGCTTCTCCATGTTGGCCAGGCTGGTCTCAAACTCCTGACCTCAGGTGATCTGCCGGCCTCAGCCTACCAAAGTCCTGGGATTATAGGCGTGAGCCACCGCGCCCGGCCAGTATGCAGCTCCTTCGGTCCCTCCCGGACAGGAGGATGGGGAGAAGTGCAAGGAGGGGAAGCGACAGGAATCTCACCCGGACCACATAAACTCGGACCAGCACATTGATGGGGTCATTGCTCGGGATGCCCTGGAACATGCCGTAGGTGGGGTCGTAGCCGGCTTCCCGGGACACGTCCTCCGGGAGTGGCACTTTGTACACGCAAAGGGAGCCCTGGGCAAGGCAAATGTGGGTCAGGGTGTAGGTGTGCCTGGCAGGGGTAGCAGTCAAAATAGCTAACAGCACCGGGAGGGCTGGACCCCGAAGTGGCAGGGCCTTCGCCCTTTAGGAGCTGAGTCATGGGAAATTCCAGGGCTCTGGACTTTCATGGAGGGAGGGGCCAGGGCAGTGGTAGGACGTGAGCGGGAGCGCCTGTGTTGGGGCGGGGGCCGGGGTGCGCAGGGGCTGGGCCTGTGCTCCTCGCCTGACCTTGAAGCGGCCCACAATGCGCTCCTCCTCGGTAGAGCCATCCTCGTCATCCCCGGTCTTGCCCCGAAGCAGGTTGAAAGTGTGCAGCCAGTCCTCAAAGTTATCAAACTCGGACTCCAGCTCTTTGGGGTACACCTGAACCAGACCATGCCATTAGGGGGCGCTGCCTGGTCTCTGGCTTTCATCCTGCCCCATCTGCGGGATCACCCCTCCCCCGCCCCGCCACCTCGCCCCCGAACTCCCTAGAAGGCTCTGCTTCCAGCCTCTCACCTTAAGCTCATCAATCTTGGGTTTCTTCTTCTCGGGGGCCTCAGACCCCTGGCCAGAGCCAGAGGTCTGGGTTTTCTTCTTCTTCTCCTCTTTGGCGGCTCTTGCCTTCTCCTTGCTCTTCACTGGCCCCTTCAGGCCTGGCCAGAAGCAGAAATGGAGGTGGAGCAGAAATGAGCAGAGCAGGAAGGCCTGGATTCAGACCCAGCTCTGACACTAATTGCTTTTTACTAATTTAACTCTCTGATGTCCATGTACTGTCAAATGCAGACAGTACTCCCTGGCATGCCCGCCTCATGCAGGTGCTGAGGGCTCCAGGAAGCTCATGCTCGGGAAGGTGTCCGAAGTCCATCATCATGTTCTTTGGCAGAGAGGGGCAGGAAGGAGCACAGGTTTGGGGACGGAGGACTGTTCCTGCTCATTTACTTTCCTCACTAGCTTCCCTCTTCTTGTCCCTAATAATAACACTCTGTATTAGCATTTCCCAAACTGCATTCAGTGGAGCACTGGGTGCAGATGCTGCTGGCATGCTTTAGAAGAAAGGGTACTGTGGTCTAATAAGCTGGAGAAATACTTTATATTATGTCTTCCTTTTAGAGATGTATAATAACATTTGCAAAGTAAAGTAAGGCTCGGAAAAGCCCTGCACAAAAACAGGCTGTTTCAATCAGCTTTTCCTAAACTAATTTATTCCTTCTAGAATACCCATCAATTTTCTTCATGGAAAAGAGTCCGGAAAATGCTGGATGGAATGAGCTCTGAGGTCCCTTCCAGCTCTGATGTTCTGTGGCTCTAAATGTTTGTCTATCACTGTGGGTGCTGAACTGGTCAGAGTAAAAGCACCGTAGACTAGGGCCTTAGCCTGCCCAGTGCCCACCGATGACTGATGCTGTTTTTGCTGCTAAGAATGGGAGGGCTGGAGGCAGGGGAAAGAGAGGCAGGTGGTGGGTGGGCAAGAGAGCCGGCCACCCAGGGGCGGAGAGAAGGAGGCAGAATCCAGGTTCCAGGGCTTACCCTCAGTATTGTCCATCTCATCCTTCTCCTCCAAGTCAATTCCAGAGGGCTCTTGTTGTCGAAGTTGCTGTCAAAAAATGAGATGAGAAGGAGAGAAGGCGGGTTTCCTGGGGAGGAGTCTGTTGACCCCAGATTGTGGGCCAGACCTGTCTTAATGCACTAGAAGTAGAACATCTTCCTGACAGCATTTCAGATCCACTATGTGCTCTGCTTAAGGGTAAAGAGAAGTTTATAATGTGTACCATGTGACTAATGGTACTTAAGGATTTATGCATCTTTACACTGTGTATCATTAAAAAGTAGTGTATCAATGTTGCTTTTAGTGGTGTTAATAAATTGTTTCAATATAGAAAAGTATAACAGTAAGAAAATGTGCTGTATTCTTTCACTCAGCACATCCCATCTTACTCAAACTAGAAACCAGGTTTCAACTAAGTCGCCACCGCCACCTGGTGGCCATCTGTGAAAATTGCAGGAGTAGAGATGACAACAGGCAGCCTCTTAGCTCTAGCCTGGCCAACTTGATGGTGGGAGGAGAGACTACTCATAGTCTCCAATGATCTGTTCTCCTATTTTTAGAAATTTTGCTGACCACACAGCCACCTTGTTAAAGATTACATTTCCCAGCCTCCTTTGCAGATAAGTGTAGCTAAGGGACTAGATTCTGGGCAATGTGAGTGGAAGTGATATATACAACTTCTGGGTTGGGCCCTGAAAAAGAAAGGCGTATGACTCCTCTCCTCTTTAACCCATCCTGTGCACTTGAACTCGAACATGATGTTGAGTCACCTCTAACCCTACAGACGTGAGAAACAAGAGGTCAGGATCTTAGTTCTTGACACCACTGAGCCACCCTACCAGCCTAACCCCCGCTCTCTGAGACGTTAAGTGAGAAACTACTGTCTTGTTCACGTCACTCTAACTTGATTCAGCAGCTTAATGTGTGCTCTAACTAATATGGATGGTAAATATCACACCCAGCTTGGATCACAGAAAGGGTCTGGGAGAGAGTGTGACTGGATCAGCTCTGGCCCCACTGAGGAAACACAACTGCAGGCACGTGTCCCTCCTGGCCAGGTGGCCAGTCAGAGTGCCCTGAGCTAGGTGGGCAGTGTGGAGAGCACACAAACGGAGAGGAGAAATGCACTTTCTGGAACTTGCAATCTGGCTAAACAGATGGAACCCACATATAGGGGAAGAATCATTCACACGCTGATGACCAAGATGCATAAAATAAAACAGTATGGAGAAAAGTTGTAAAGACTATTGATAAGCAGTTGTTCCCTTATGGCCTCTGAGAACATGTTTCTCCTTTTTCACAAAGAAGTTCACCTCCTCTGGGATGCCTTCCCTGATTCCCCCAGACCATGATTTACCTTTGTTATCACCTGATCCTCTAAGTGTCTGTTCACATGTCCATTTTGCCCAGTAAACCGGGGGTCCCTCAGGGCAAGTATGCTATCTTTTGGCTCCCATAGCACCTAGTATGGAGCCTGGCTCATTGTATATACCCAAGATGCATTTGTGGAATGAATTAATGAGGACAAAAGCCAGTAAGGAACCAAGCCAGTAAGGTAGGCCGGATCACCATCTGGGAAGGTGAGTTCTGAGGAGGATTTCAAGGATGTGAGACAAGGCCATCCGAAGCTCACATGAATGGAGGTGGGACCCAGCTCTGGGGGCCATGGGAAGGAAGCTTACAGGAAGGACTGAGTGTGGAGGGGTCGCCTCCCCTCACCCTGCCTGAGGTCTTACCTCCTTCATGGTGTCAATGGAGGCAAAGTACTTGGACCACCAGTCCAGCATGCTCTCGTCTGGCTCCTCCTCATCCAGCTCCTCCACAGTGCCCTTCTTCTTCTTCTTCTCCTTCTCCTCCTCAGCCTGTAGGTTGGCCAGGTCCAGAGTCCTACATGGGCCCCTGCTGCCTGGACAATCCTGAGCACCTACACCCATTCTGCCATCTGCTCGCAGGAAGCCTTGGGCTCCGTGAGGCTCTGGAGAGCCACCCATGTCCAAAGGGCAGGGCCTTGTTTTATGGAGGGGGTGCCATGACTCGCAGAGGGTCATGACCTGCCCAGTGTGAGCCACTGGCCAGGCAGGACTGGCACTCAGAGTCCTGCACCCACCCAGCTCTTTTCCACTGCATCTTCGGGGAGATGTGGTGGCCCCAGCGTGCGGGGGCTGGGCAGGCTCTGTCCCTGATGCTGGGCCCTGTGGCCTGACACCGTTGCCAACATAGGGCCCTCTCACCCCAGAGCCCCTGCATGGTCCCCAAACTCACCACATCCACCTTGACAACGGCATCAGAAGTCTGCAGAGGAACCGAGGAGACAGGGACAGAATTAGCCACTGAGGCCTGAGTGGCAGGCAGCAGCATCCCGGCACAGGGTGCGTGGAGGAGCCAAGATGGAAATTACTGGCAGCCCCTGTGCCCACCAGGCCAACTCTGCATTAATAAGAGCACTCTGACTGGTGAGTCTGCAAAGGGTCTGTGTGAGGATGTTTCTTTGGGTGGCCAAAGGAACGGGGCGGGGGAGGGGGAGCTTGTTCCAGGCTGGCCGGCATTCTGCCCTTCCCTGTAGGGCCTGCAGCTTGTAGGCCACTCCCACATGCAACCCCCAGGTGGCAGATCTCTCTCTGGCAGATGAACGGTCCTAGTCCCAAAGCCAGGAGGAATAGGAAGCTTCCACCTGGAAATCCTCCCCCTACCCAGGCCAGGGAAGTGTCATTTATGAATGGCTGGGATGGAAAACAGGTACCCTTTGGAAAGGACACTGGTGATCTCAAGGAATCATTACCTATAGTGTCATTTGTTGGAGTAAAAATTATGGCAGGTGATTATCTTAATGGTGATGGCTTGCCCTGTCTCTTATACACACATAACACACACACGCACACACGTGCATAGGCACATACACCACATGCACGCACACATACACATTTACACACCACACGCACACACACGCACATTCACACACCACATGTATGTACACACACATTTACACACCACACACGCACACATACATATATGATACACACATGCACATTTACACACTACACACGCACACACATTTACACACCACACGTGCACACACATTTACACACCACACATGCACACACATGCATTTACACACCACATGTGCACACATGCACATAGGCATCTACACCACACACACAATTTACACACCACACACATGCACATTTACACACCACATACACCCACATTTACGCACCATACATGCACACATATGCATATGCACATACACCACACACATGCACATTTGCACACCACACATGCACACACACGCACATTTGCACACCACCCACATGTATGCATGTGCATATGCACATGCACCACACACACACACCACACATGTACATTTACACACCACACACACCCACACACACAGCCATGTGCATTCCAGGACAGTGTTAGGAGGGAGCTGTTTGCACACACAATCAAGGTCAGCCCCCAACAGTAACATGCCAAAGGAGGCTCTTAGTGTTGTTCTCTCTCAGGGCAGATAGTCTGGTTCACAGGATGTGTCACACGAAGTCATACGTTCCCAGCCAGCGCAGGGCCGACCCCATCCACCTTACCGCATCCAGCTTCACCATGGTCTCCAGTTTCTTGATGGGTACCTCTGGCTCCATGTTCACCACAACCTCCCCTGTGGAGTGAGAGGAGGGGCCCCCATTGCACAGCACACGGCAGCGCCGGAGAAGCCTGACTGGACAGATAGACAGGTGGACAGACAGGCAGACAGAGGAAGGAGCAAGAGGAACAGTGAGATTGTGGGGGCAGGAAGGTGCAGAGAACTAAAGCTGATTCTGGAGCTTTCTGAAGGAGAGTGGACAGGGCAGTCAAGGGAGGAAAGATGGGCGTGGGGAGGGAGGAAGAGAGCCTGAGAGAAGGGGCAGCTGCGGAGGCTGGTGGGAGGGAGGCAGTGGTGGGGAGGCCCTGGTCTTCTCCATCAGCCTGCTTCTGCCCTCAGGTCCTCCCAGGCTGTCTCCAGCTCTGCCCTCTCTGGCTGTAGAGCTGGGGTCACCCTGGGCAGCCTTCCTAGCCCACCAGAGTGGACCTTCTTCCCTGCCCACCTCCTTGGCCCCAAGGAGCAAACTCTCACTGTCGTTTGGACTGGACCGAGACCTGGAGTCCTGCCCTGATGGTGCACAGCCAGGCTTGGCGGCAGGGTGGGTGTGGCCATACCCGTGGTGTTCCAGCTGGGGGCCGAGCGGTCTGGGGGCCGGTAGATGAAGCGTCGCAGGGAGCTGACAGCATGGGAGCCCACCAGTGTGTATCGGCCAAAGGCCCGGCAGTCCACCACGCGGATGTTCAAGGGCGGGTGCAGCAGCTCGTTCTCTGGGAGGTCCTGGGGTGTTGGCGACAGGAGCCTGAGCCTCCGAGAAGGGGCAGAGGAAGCCGCTGGCTGAGTGGAGCCACGCTGGCCATAGGGCAGCCTCCACCAGGGCCTACACTCACCACTTCAAACCACTTGACGAGGGTGTTGAAGTTGGGGTTCTTCTTATAATTGTGGATCAGGGACGACTGCACTCCTTTCCCTGCACACTCGATGTCCACCCGTGGCCGGTCCACCTGGGCCAGGTTCACCCGCTTCAGGTCCCGTAGGCCCCAGAACAGTACCTGGGAGAGGGTGGTGAGGAGAAGAGAGCCCTTTGGTCAAGGGAGCCGCCGTGGGGGCGCTGGACCACCCGAGAAGGAATTGCGCAGTGGGATGGGTAGAAGCCCGCCCCAGATTTCAGACGGGGAGAGCAAGGCAAGGAGAGCAGAGGAGGAGGCGGGCGTCCTCCAGGGATGAGGGTGGGGCTGCCGGGAGAAGGGGTGCAGAGTCAGGGGTACAGACAGGAGGGCTGGGCATGGTCCTGGGACACCGCAGTGTGACTTGGTGCAGACGGGGCAGGCCCTGGACTGGGCAAAGGCCTGGGGCTGCTGCTGGCTCCTGGTGATGGTGGTGGGAGGGGGATGACAAGTCACTTCCCTCCTGGGCCCTCAGTCTCCTCATCCAAAAGGGAGGGGCCACACGGGGCCCTCGCACCTCCACTCGGTACTTGCTGAGCACGGGCCGGATGCCCACAGGCACAGGCATGATGGGACCTCGGTCCATGTCCACCGGGCCATTGATGGGGGGCAGGTCAGCCTTCCCTGATGGCCCAATCTGGGGAATGAGGGTCACAGGTCACACACTGGGGAGCCCAGGGGCAGGGTCTCTCTCCCCATGAGTTGTTTGCCATGAGATCTGGGGAGACAGGGAAGACCCCCTAAGAACCACAAATCCCCAGCTTCGGTCAGGATGTGAAGGAGAGAGGCCCCCAGGCCCCATCTCCCAGCCCTAGCCCCCAGCCCCTCCCCCTGCAGGCCCACCTGCAGCAGCTCGAAGGCTGCCAGCAGGTCTCCAGCTGTGGCGTTGCCGCGGTAGATCTGGTAGTACTCAAGCTGGGGCGGGAAGCGGGGTGGGCAGTACCCCTCATCTGCCATCTTCACCAGGGGCTTGGCGAAGGTCCGGCCCATGAAGTCAGCTTTGCCCTGACACAACAAACAACCCGATGCCTCTTGGTGCTTGCTGTCCACACCTGTGATCTCATTTAGTCCTTACCACAGCCCCGTGAGTTGTTGAAAGGGACAGGTGTGATCCCCCCATTTTACAGATGGGGAAACCAAGTCCTGGGGTCCCCCAAAGACTTGTTCAAAGCCAAGCAGTCAGTGAATGGCAAATACCGGGCTCAGGACTGGACATGAATTCGTCCTGCCTCTAGTCTAGTCTGGGTACCTCAGCAGCTGAGGTGGTGCGGGGGAAGGTGGCTTGCTAACTCTCAGGGATCACCCCAATCCCTTACTCCCTACTCCAGAACCTCCATGGAGGCGAAGGTGGCAAGGCTGTTCCTGGTTGTGGTAGGTGTGGACAGGGGTAGGGGAACCCTGGGGTGGGGAGGCTAGGGACAGAAGGACTGGCCAGCACATCTCCAGGGCTCAGTCTGTGAGTGACAGGAGGTGAGGATGTCCTGGCCAGGGGAGGGGTCAGGCTTCCACAAGCAGCAAGGAGGCATCTGGACAGACTGGGTGGCAGCCCAGCTTCCCAGCCAGCAGCTAGCCAAGGAGCTCTGCTGCAGGATGGGGGGCGGGTGGTGGAGGTGGCTGGCACAGCCTCAGTGCAGGTGGAGTGCAGGGAACCAGGGTCAGGTGTGGTGCTGCTGGGGTCCCTGGCACCAGAGCCCATCCGAACCATGGTATCCTGGTCGTAGATTTCAATGACAATGATGGGCGGGTCGTCCCTCAGCTCCTGAGCTTCTCCATAGAGCTCCAGGTTGTCGAATACCAGCATCTGGTCCCAGGTGGGACACAGGGTCTCATTCAGCACCTGAAGCAGGGGATGGGGAGACAGGTGACAAGTGACAGAGGGTGGGCAGATGCACGAACAGAAAACGCCCCCACTCACTCAGCTTCCAAGGAACCTGGGGGCAGGAGTGACAAGTGTCTTGATTCTTCCAGAAATCTTAAAATCAAGGCTAATATGAGGTTTGCCCAAGCCCCCTGCCAATTCCTCCCTGTCGTCCCCATCTTGTGACTATAACCACAACTAAAGCCATAGCCTTTCCAGTGTGACCCAGGTCTGCAGTTATCTGCAGGGCTTCCCCTGAGAAGCCGGGGCGCTGGCTGAGCTCTGTCTCGGGCCCCACAGGCTCACACGCTTCCTGCTGCTCTCAGAGCCAGAGCCACTCCCTCCCGCAGGCCCTCACCTCTGTGCACTGACTCTGGTTGATGAAGAAGACACGGGCGAAGGGGTCTGAGAGTCCACTGCTGTCGGCGGCAAAGAGGCTTCGGGCCTGGTACATGTGGGCTCGCAGCTGGAAGACCTGCTTCTCTGCGGGGAAGGGAAGCCTGAGGCTCCGGGACGGGCAGACCCTCCGACCCCTCCCAGGTGAGGTTTCGAATGAGGGGTCCTCACTCACTGGCGTAGACCAGGCTGACGGGGGGGAAGGCGTGCAGGCCCAGGCCCTGGGCTGCCTTGACCTCCTCGAAGCCACAGGGCAGGCCGCATAGGAAGTCCTTGCGCTGTTTGCTGAGGCCGAGCCACATGTAGAGCTCCAGCTTGGCCTGCACCGTCCAGCCCGCTGAGCCGAAGCCCCGCTTCCCCGGCAACTGGGAGTGGGCATGGGGTCAGCAGGAGCCTGATAGCTGTCAGGGCCCACGGGGTGGGGAAGGGGCAGGGGCTGGCAGAGGCCCTGGTCAGAGCTGCTCTGCCCCTTCAAAGCCATCCCACTGGGCTGGGGTGGGGTGGAGACAGGGGGATGGGCAGGGGGCTGTCCCACTCCCTTTCCCACGCTTTCCCCACCCCCTTCCCATTCTTGGTTCTTCTCTAAGCACCTGTGGCTTGAAGGCCCCACCCTGTCATTCAGGCCCTCTAGCCCCAGGTGAGGGCTGCTGCCCCCGGAAAGGATCCAGGCTCCCATCCATCCTGCCCCGTCGGGCACCTTGAGGAAGAGCGTCTTGACCTTGGCGCAGTCCTTGCCGGTCTCCTCTTCCACGATGGAGAAGAGCAGGTCCTTGGAGGGCACGCGGGCGTAGGCCACGCGCTTGTTGTTGCTCATCATCCAGATGAAGACGTCGGGAATGCTGTGCTGGGGCTGGGGGGTGGCCAGGGGCAGCGGGTAAGGGGTTCCAGCCTCTTGACTGAGCCCCCTGAGCCTGAGGGACCCCAGAGAGCCAGCCCTGCATGAGGCGAAGCCCCTCCACTTGGGCCACACCTCGTCCGCCAGGAAGCGCAGCTTCTGCAGGAAGTTCTGGCACAGCCTCAGCTTGTCCCGTACCGTGTGCCGCTTCACTTGGGCCCGCAGGGTCCTGGCTTGCTGCCCCATGCTTTCCTGCGTGGGAGGGGGTGACAGCTCGGGCCATGACAGGCAGCTGTGACACCTTCTCACAGCCAAGCCCTCCCTCCAGCCCCTGCCGTCCAGCTTCGTGCTCACCAGCTCCCTCAGGCAGGACTTGAGGCGCTCCCGGTCAAGCCTGGTGCGGGGTGAGTGGCCCTGGTCCTTCTCAGCGAGGGAGAGGAAGCGGCTAGGGGTGCGGGAGCTGGGTTTAGAGAGCCTGACCAGCAGGGGCTCTGTAGGTCCTTCCACATCTGCCCAGCCCTGGCAGGGTCCCCTTTGTCTAGTTCCACCTTGTCCTGTCCCCACCTGTTGCCCCTCCCGTCTCACCAGCAGCCACAGCTCAGCTCCTCCAGGACGCCCCGCAGGCGACGCTCAGGGTAGGACTTCTCTGTTTTGATCATCTCCTGCACGTCGTTTAGGCCTTCTTCCTGTGAACCAGGAGTGTGGGTGACACCAGGCCACAGCCCCGCCTCTCCAGCCTTCCCAAATGTCTCCACCCCGTTGATCAGGTGAGTGAGGGACCTCATGATCTGGGAGCTCTCTCTAGGGCCATCCTGAGTATCGGTCATTATGAGGAAGTCATCAATTTCCCAGGTTCTGTTCTCAGAACCTGGAGACCTTGGTGTTCGTGGGTTCTTCAGTTCCTGAAGGAAGAAGCCACTTCTGGGCTGTGAGTCTGTGGCTCTGGTGGGCTCACAGGGCCTGGGCAGAACTCAGGGATAGGGAGGGGGCTCAGGGGAAGCCAGAGACAGAGGGAAACCCCAGACTGGATGCACCAGGATCCTGACTTCACTCCAGAATGCTGGGGCCTGTGGCAGGGGATGGGAACACATGCCTGGGGAAGGAGGGCGTGGCTCTGACTCTGAGATCACTGGGAGCACCCAGGCCCCACAGGAGACACAGGTCAGCTAGTACCCCAACTCCTTAGGGAGAAGCCTTGCAGATAACTGCAGGCCCAGGTCACACTGGAAAGGCTAGGGGCTTTAATTGTGGTTATAGTCACAAGGCAAGGGTTGCAGGGAGAACATTGGCAGGGGGCTGGGAGCAAACCTCATATTAGCCTTGATCTTTTTTGGAGATTTTAATTCATTTTTATAAAATATGAGCTGGCTGAGCTTCAGAGTACAGCAATAGCTCAGGGAAGGGTGGGATTATCTGCTGGTCCCTGCCCACCCAGGATGGGAAGGCACTGCTCCCTTCTCCCTTCTCCCCATTTTCTTCCCTTCTCTAGCCTTGCTTTATTTTTATTTTTTGAGATGAAGTTTTGCTCGGTCGCACAGGCTGGAGTGCAGCGGCACAATCTCTGCTCACTGCAACCACCACCTCCTAGGTAAGCAATCCTCCTGCCTCAGCCTCCCAAGTAGCTGGAATTACAGGCACGAACCACCACGTCCCGCTAATTTTTGTATTTTTAGTAGAGACGGCATTTCACTATGTTGGTCAGGCTGGCTCAAACTCCTGACCTCAGGTGATCCACCCGCCTTGGCCTCCCAAAGTGTTGGGATTACAGGCGTGAGTCACCATGTCTGGCACCTTAGTGTTGCTTTTAAGATTTCTGGAAAAATCAGGGAACCCAACACTCCTGCCCCCAGGTTCCTTGGGGGCTGCAGTAACTAGAGGTGGCCCCTGCTCGTGTCCATGCCCTGGGACCTGGGGCTGAGGATGGGAACAGATGTCCTGCTGGGGCCGTTCCTGCAGCTCCCTGGGCAGACCAGCTTTGTGTTGCAGGCTACACCCTCTCCCCCAGGCCCCACCGCTGCTGGCCACCCCCGGCCCTGACCAGCTTGTCAGCGATGTGGTCCATGATGTTGGCGTTGTAGAGGCGGCGGCGCTGGTCCGGCCACCAGCTCTTGATGTAGATGCAGGGCTTCCGCTCCAGGTAGGGCAGATGGAAGTAGTTCCTGGGGTGGGCAGAGGCGGGAGGTGAGGTCTTGGGGACCCAGGGAGGCGGGAGGGAAGGCCAAAGAGGATGAGGGGCTGGGCCCACCTGTCGGTGACCTGTGGCCGCATGGGTGGAGTGGAGGAGACTGAGGCCAGGTCACCGCCATCACTGGCCTCGTCGTCACTGGAGTTCTGAATCAGGTCTACTTCCTCCTCATCCCCGGGCTCCTTCCGGGGCCGAGGCCGCTGGGGCCGGGCCAGGCCATCCACCTCGTTCCCATAGTTGCCTGGAGGCAGAATGGGCCCAGAAGGTCTCAGCGTGTTCCCCACCAGGCCCCGCCCACTGTCCAATCCGGTGCTGCCTTGGGTTTGGGAAAGCGGGCAGGGTGAGTCAGTGAAGGGGGCTCAGATGTGACACAACACTAGCCAGAGAGAGGTGCCCATGTCCCCACTCCGCTAAGAGGTGGGGGAGTCCTGATGACGCCTGTGTGCCAGGCCCAGCCCCAGCCTGGGCCATGGCCTGAGTTCCCACTCTCTCCTCTCCAGCCCCGGGAGGGTTCTCCCTGCCTTCTGCCCCAGGCCCCACACACAGCCTCACCCTGTAGGTGGAGCTGAGGGCTGGCCCCTCTTTGGGGCTTGGTCCACCCCCATGCACACATAAAGCTGTTTCCTGCATGCCTGAGGCTACTCAGGGGAAAGAGGTCAATGTGCCCCTCTCCTCAGGGCTGGGGTGCAGAGCCTCATACTCACCACCTGCAGCCGAGGCCTGAAGCCCCATGGGCCCAGCACTCACCTATGGTGACCTCAAAGGTGATGGGCTTGTCTCCATTTCTCCGGTCGATCATCGAGGCCTCCAGGAAGGCTCCAAAGAGAAAGAATTCCTCCATTTTCCCTGCACAGCTCTGTGGGGAGGTAGTTCAAACCATTCCTGAGCTTGAGTAGGGATGGCAGGCCGAGGGCCTGGCCTCTTTCCATCTCACAGACAGGCCCTGGGGGCGGATGGTGGGGGCATCCCATCCGGCTTTGGGGCCAGGCAGCCCAGACCCCAACTGCCCCCACGCCTGGACATCCATGGAAGCAGGGCTGGCTTCAAACACCACAGGGACAGTGGGGCTGGGAAGAGGGGTCGAGGGGAGGCACCTTCGTGAGACCTGGCGGCTGTCATAAGACAGAGCACAGGCAGGCAGTAGATGAGGGCAGAGTCCTGTTGGGGGCTGAGTGGGGGCCTCTGCTTCCTGGGGAGGAGCCGAATCCTGACGTCTGACCTCTCAGGTAGACAGGGCAGCAACAGGCAAAGCCTGGCACCCAGGTGCCTTGGGGAGAAAGGGGCTGAGCTGGGGGCGTTGGGGGACAGCACGGTGCCTGGGGTCTCACCTCTGAGATGGGCGTGGCCTGCTCCACCTGCACCTCTGTGGAGCTGGTGAGCTCAGGGTTGGAGGTGTCCAGGATCTCCACAGCCAGGCCCAGCAGGAGCCGGGCCCGGAAGGACACGCCCTCCCCGAGGCCCTCATTCAGGTCCTGGTGCTCGTCCAGCAGTGTGTAGTTACGTGTGGAGCCGTACATGTTCACCCAGGCTGGGCCCAGCGTGGGCAGGAAGCCTGTGGCATTGGGGAGAAAAAGGGCCTGCATCACATCAGGGGCTCCCTGGGGAAGAGGGACTTCTTTGGGGGTTCCCTGGCCTCCAGCTCCTGGGTGCTGAGCTGAGGACATCATGTGTGCACGGCAGGGGTGGGGCAGCTTTCTCAGGCTGCACTTTGGGGGAGCACACTCTTGGGTCTACTTCTTCCCTGTGGGGGCCTGAGGTGGATATGGTGGGGAGGCAAAGCCTAGCTCCCTGCTTCCTGGAACTTGGAGGAGGAGCTTCCAGCAGTCTACTTGCAGGACAGAGCCAGTCCTTCCAAGTCCCCAGCATGGCCTTGGGCCCTGAGCCATGTTTGCCGATCTGTCCCACGACGGTCACCCGACTGGTGCAGACCCCGCCCCCCTCGCTGAAGGCCCTCCGTCTCCAGCTCCGCCTGTGAAATGCTGCCTCCTCACGAAGCCCTCCCAATGCTTAGGCACAAGTCCCTCTGACAGGGACCGCATGATCCAAGGTTTTTGGTTCGTTTGCTTTTTATTCTGCTTTTTAAAAACACACTTAGAGCTTTCAAAAAATTTAGATATACTTCACATGACATAAAATTCACCATTTTAAAGTGCACATTTCAGTGGTTTTTAGTATATTCAGTATGTTGTAAAACCATCATCTAATTCCAGAACAGTTCCACCCCCTCAAAAGAAACTCTGCACCTGTTTCACAGGGAGTCCCAGTTCCCCTCCCTTTAGTGCCCGGAAACCGGCAATCTCCTTTCTGTCTCTATGGATTTGTGGATGTTTCACATCCGTGGATCAGACCACATGTGGCCTTTGTGTCTTCTGCCTTATGTTTTGACCATTTGGTAGCACATCTATCTCCTTAATACACAGTGAGCACTTGGATGCGGGAACAGATTCTTATCTCACTCTATGTCCTTGGAACTCAGCACAGTGCAGGGTTCCCAGCAGGTGGTCAATCCCCATGACTATGCAGATAGGCACTATTGCTATTATTAGGTCCTATATATACACCCACACTGTAATGATATACAAACGCAGTATATACACTGCAATAATATGCATATTCAGACTATGCATATTCAGACTATATTATCATTAGATCATATAATCATTATTTTTACTTTACAAATAGGAAAACAGGTCACACAGCTACTAACTGTCAAATCCAGTCAGCTGGGCTCAGGCCAGCTCTGAGCAGAGCTGGGAGCGCCCATGAGGCTGGGGTCCGGAGTTGATGGTGGTGGTGTGAAGAGAGGGTTCTCATTTACTTCTTCCCTTCAGCCCACTCCCTCCCCGTAGCACACCCAGTCTCTGCTGCTGACCTTTATCTCCATCATTGGAAATCTTTCTCAGGTCAATGAAGTGGGTGCCGATGGCCACGTCGTTGACCTTGTCCGAGTCTCGGATCTGCACCTTCATGCGTTTGCAGAGTGGGGGGAAGAGGTCTGTAAAGACGACCTGCTCATTCCACAGGGGCTCATAGCTGCTCTTCTGCACAGAAGTCTTGCCCTGGTGGAAGGGGGAGCAAGGATGAGGTCGTGTGCATGTGTGTGTGAGTGGATGTGTGTGCGTGTATGAGTGGGTGCATGTGTGCATGTGTGATTGGGTGCATGTGTGCGTGTGTGGGTGTATATGTGCATGTGTGAGTGGGTGCATGTGTCTGAGTGGGTGTGTGTGTGTGTATGTGCGCATGTGTGAGTGAGGGTATGTGTGTGTGTGAGTGCATGTGTGGTGTGTGGGTGTATATGTGCATGTGTGATTGGGTGCATGTGTGTGTGTGTGTGTGTGTGTGAGGGTGTGTGTGTGGGTGTGTGTGGGTGTGTGCCTGTGTGAGTGGGGATGTGAGTGGGTGCATGCGTGTGTGAGTGGGTGTGTGCCTGTGTGAGGGCATCTGTGAGTGCGAGCATGTGTGAGTGGGTGCGTGCATGTGTGAGTGGGTGTGTGCGTGTGTGAGTGTGTGAGTGGGTGTGAGTGCATGCATGAGTGGGTGCGTGCGCGTGTGAGTGGGTGTGTGCATGTGTGAGTGGGTGTGCGTGTGTGAGTGGGTGTGTGTGCGTGCATGAATGGTAGCGTGTGTGTATGTGCGCATGTGTGAGTGAGGGTATGTGTGTGTGTGAGTGCATGTGTGGTGTGTGGGTGTATATGTGCATGTGTGATTGGGTGCATGTGTGTGTGTGTGTGAGGGTGTGTGAGTGGGTGTGTGGGGGTGTGTGCCTGAGTGCGTCCATGAGTGGGTGTGTATATGTGTGAGTGGGTGTGTGCATGTGTGAGTTGATGTGTGAGTACGTGCATAAGTGGGTGCATGTGTGAGTGGGTGCGTGCATGTGTGATGGGTGTGTGCGTGTGTGAGTGGGTGCATGTGCGCATACATGCCTGTGTGTGGATTTGTCTCCTCTCTTCCCACACCCCCAGCCTCTCTTCCCTCTCATGCCTGCGGCGCAGCTCACCGTCGACCCCAGGAGGCAGGGAGGATTGTCTAAGTCTGTCCCTGGCCGACGTAATTCCTACCCTTGTCTCACCCCCCCAGCTGCCCCCCAGGTCCCACGCCCATCGGCTTGCATTTGTGATGCCTGTCACCCAGCCCCAGCCTCCTGTACCTCCTACCCCAGTACCTTCTGGCCAGCAAAGAAGACTTGCACGTAGGGGTCCACGAGGTCCTTGTTTTCGCCAATGAATGCCTTCTTTACGTTGGCCATGAGGCTTGTGTTCATACGGGGCAGCCCCTCTGCTCGGTAAATTTTCACGTAGAACCGGGCCCACTGGCGTTCTGGGGGCACCCCCTCAGGGAGCAGCAAGTTCCTACCAGCACATATAAGCCAGGGCCATGGTGGCCGGAGCAGACCCCCAACCCCTGTCCTGGCATCTACACACCCTTGGGTCCTGGCATGGTCTCTAAGGGACAGCTGGGGTTTGCTAAGCTAGGATTAGACACTTGCCTTCATGGCACCTGCCCCTTGTGGGATTCTGGGCAGATCTTCCCATCTCACTGAGCTGCAGTTTCCTCACTGCTAAGATGGCCGTAATAATACCCACTTTCTGAGAATGTGATTGGCTCAAGCACGCTAAAGCTTATGAATGGTTTATAGATTGTACATTGGGATATGATCTTAGTATTATCATCAGTGTTCTATAGGTTTGTGCTGTATCCTTTGTTTCACAGACAAAAAGTTCATAGTAGACACTCTCCCTCCTCCAGCTCATGAAAGACAGGATTCATTGATCCTAGCACTTTTACCCGCTGACTCCAGACAGAGTCACAGAATCTTTCTCAACAGCCGCCTGGAACTGGCACACCAAAAGAAACCTTGGCTTTCCCAGCGCTAACCTGCGCTACACTCAGGACCCAGCAGCTGCTGGACTCTGGTCTGTCAGTATTGACGCTTTCCACCCTGCTTCTCACTGGCAGAAAAGATGTCAAAGGACTGTTATTTTCAGCCATCCTCTGTCACCCGCTTCCCCTGCTTGGGGCTGCTTGGGAGAGTGGGCGAGACTAGGGTGAGGAGACAGGTGGCAGGTGCTCTGAGCAAACCCTCACCGGAAGCCCCCTGGGGGAAGGAAGGGCTGGCTCAGGCTCCAGGGGCTGGGGTAGCTGGGCCTCACCCTTCAATGTCATCTTCGTCGGTCTCATTGGCCTTATGGGGCGTCTTGATGTTGTCCCCTTTGCCCACCACAGCGACGTCACACTTCACGTAGCCCTTCAGCCCCGAGGAGATGTCGTCAGGGTCAGACAGGATGGCCCACTTATGATGGAACTGGTGCTCTGCAGTGGTGAGGGGTGGGCACTGCACCAGACGCCCCCACCCAGGGTGTCTCCCAGTGCTCAGGGCAGGCTGAGGGGTGGCAGAGCCAAATGCTGTCTTGGCCTCTAGAATCCTGGGACCCGGGGCCACAGCTCTGCCTGTCCCTAGCCCAGGGGGTGACAGAGTCTGAGGTCCTCTGGAGCCAGGGCAGTGGGTGTGGGTACATGGCCCACTCATGGACATAAGTCCCATGAGTGGTGTGACTTGGGAGGGACAGCCTCCTCCTAATTTTGTTCTTTCTGCCTATGACCTCTTCTACGGCCTGCCCCAGTCGGCCAGGCTTCTCACAGCTGTGAAGGACACAGCTGTCCACAGGGCCTTCCCAGGTGGAGGCTCTCATTCCTGCTCCCCATCTTCAGCCCCTCTGGGGTGTCCCAGTGCCTTGGGGTGAAGACAAAAGGCATGGCCTGTGGGCTCCTGATCCAGTGCTCCCTGACTCACTCTGCTGAGCCCACCCAGCCCCATGTTCCTCCTCACTGAACTCGTGTTGAAGTTTTATTTGCCTTTTTATACCTCCACACCTTTGCATCTGCTGCTCTTTGAGCTTGGAACACCCTCATCCCTGCTCTCTCCACCTCCACCTCTCCCTCTCCCTATTCAATTGGTAAACTTCTACTCATTTTGCTCAAGTTTCTCCTCCTCCATGCAGCCCTCCTTGACTTCCACAGAAGAGTTGATCCTGAGCTCTTTGGCGTTCTCTGGGCTGTCTGTGCACATCTCCCATCTCACTGTGCACTGTGCTGATCTGTGTATTGTTTGTCTCTGATTTTAGACTGAGAGTCCTAAAGACCGGGCCTGGCAGTCTCATCCCAGTGTCCCATAACCTAGGACCATGTGGAGGGAAGGACAGATGTCAGGGAAGGAGGCACTTTAGGAAGGATTTGCCCCTTCAGGTTTACTTTAAGCCCAGTGGGCAAGCAGAGGGAAGCCCATCACGGTGCCTTCAGAATCTGCTTCCTAGGGTGTTCTGTGGGCACTGAACTCTCGAGGGCTCAGCACCTCCCTCCTTCACTCCCTCCTCTTCCACCTTCTACTGCAGCTCAGGCCTGCATCCTGCAAGCCTGTGGCCCTGGTCACTCCTGGAGGTGTTAGGGGCTGTGTGCAGAAGTCGGCCTTTCTGGGGATAGCCAGGCCACCTGTGTCTCAGGAAAGATAATGCCACAGTAGATTCTGAAGAGACGGGCAAGCATCGCGAGAGGACAGGAAGGCACGTGTATAAGGAGTAACTGGAGAACCTCAGCCAGGCTGGCAGGCCTCAGAGGAGGGGCTGTGTCCCAGATATCCCAGGAGCTTCAGGGTCTCACCAGAGCAGATGTGTGTTGGATGGGGAGATGGACAGATAGCTAAATGGGTGCAGAAATGGGCAGAGGGATGGGTGCTGAGCTGCTTGGCTGGCTAAGAGATAGATGGACAGATGGTGGCTGGATTATTGGATAGAAGGAGCCATTAATATGTGGACAGGTGGGTGGGTAGATATATGGATGGGTGGGTGGGGGGATGGATGGATGGATATATGTGTGAGTGGGTGGATCTGTGGATGGATGGGTAGATGGATGGATCTGTGATGGGCAAATGGGTGGATGGATGGATATATGGGTGGGTGGATGGATATATGGGTGAATGGATGGATTTGTGGATAGGTGGGTGAACCAATGGATATATGGGTGGGTGGGCGGATGGATGGATACATGGGTGGGTGGATGCATTTGTGGATGGGTGAGTGGATGGATGGATACAGGGGTAGATGGATAGAGGTGTGCATGGTTAGATGAATTGGGGACATTTAGCAAGGAAAGCAAATACTACTCAGGAGGGGTGAAAAGGGGTTCTGCTCAGTGGGTGCCAGCCCAGGAGGCAGAGTCTGGGCATAGCCCCTCTGCAGGCTGTGACGGGTCTCCCTCACTGTATCCTCTACCAGTACTTGTCAGCCTGCATATGGCCAGTGATGCGCCAGGCTGCCACGTGCTCCTGAGTGTGCGCTGGAGCTCCTTCCAGGCTCTGTGTGGAGTTACTGACCTGATTATGAGTGAGAACCCACCAGACTGGGTGCACAGTTGCTCACTGCATTTGTGTACAGACTGTGCGTGCCACTTCTCTGCAGGCCAGATGGCTGTGTGTACTAACAGTCGCCAGACTGTGGTCCTTGCCAGGCTGCACTCAGGAACCGCCACAGTGGGAGGGGCCCTGTGCATCATGCTTCCTGAACCATGCACCCCTTGGCTGGCTGGCCGTGCGCAGGTACTCACCTGGCTGGGAGTACACAGTCCCCACGTCCATTTTGAAGGAGCCCACCAGGGTGCCACTGCGTAGCAGGTTCTTGGAGTGAATCACCTTTCAGGCAGAACCACAGCCACCTGTCAGCCCCGGCGAGGAGGAGCTTTCCATGGGGCAGCGGTGGGACACAAGCTTTGCAGTGAAGTGGGAGGGCATTTGGCAGACTGGGTGGCTCGCTGAGGCTCTGCATCAGCTCTTCCCACCCATGCCAGTTTCTCGCTAGCCGCTGTGTACGGGCGAATACACTATTAAGAGGCACCCGATGAGAGGGGCAGGCAGGGGCCAGAATCCAGCCTGTGCCCCACTTGCCCAGCCATGTGTCTAGGCACAGTGCTGCCTCTTTATGATGGGTCTAGCCAGAGGGGGCCCCCTCTCCTGTCTGCACAAGGGTACAGTTTAAGGGAGTAGCCCTGCCTGCCAGGGGCTGCTCCCCACTCACCGAGAGCTTGATGATCTTGTCGAACATGACATCAGGAGAGACGTGGAAGTCGAAGACGAAGTACTGGAAGGGGGAAGGACCCAGGCCTGCTGTCACTGCAGGCAGCCCCTACAGCCCAGGCAGTGCTGGGCCCCTCCCTCCTGGCAGTGCATGTCTGTACCCAGGCCATTTTCCCTGAGCCCCAAAGTTCAGAGGAGCAGCAGGTGCAACTCTGATTCTGACTGACCCTGGTGGTGTGTGGTAGGAAACAGAGCCCCATCCCCTAGGTGGGGCTGGTGCTGGGTAGTGTGGGGTGGGGAAGGAAGTGGGAACAGTAGGTGGAACAGCCTACTCCCTTGTACTGTGCTCAGAAGAGCACAAGGCCAGGAGACCTGGGTCCTCATCCCACTTCTGTAACTTCTAGCTGTGTGGCCTTAAGCAACACATTCTCTGAACCTCAGTTTCTTGAGCTGTGAAATGGGGATAATGACACCCACCTCAGAGTCTTGTTATGAAGCCCTGATGAGACATGGTAACATAAATTTTACCAAATCTGAAGTGGCTACTGGATGTAAGATCTACTACGGTTTAACAGGCCACATGGACATTGCCATTAAGCCACAAGGCTGCCCAGGAGACGCATCCCAACTTCAGAGATGCTGGACTGTAAAATAATGCAAGTGTCAGAGCAGATGAACCATGGTGTGCCAAAGCACTTAGTTGGCAGTGGATGTGAGATGCCATGGGCGTGCCCTGTCCTTTGATGCTGTGGGCTGCCATGCGCATGTGCAATCCCCACCTCTTTCCCTGGCCTGGGTGTGCAGGTGCTGAGGATAAGGGTGTGGACAGTGAGTAGAGGGGCTGCTGCCGTGGTGAACTATGGTGGGGGAGAAGGGAGAAATGTTTCCAAGATGCTTGGGGAAAATGTCAGAAGAGAACGTGCTCCTGGCTGCTGGGGCTGGCCCCTGAGCCCTGAGGGTAAAGCCAGCTACAGAGCCAGCCCCATCTGGCTGTTACTGCTGGGTCGGTCACTTTCTTCCCTGAGCCTCAGTTGACCTATTGTCGTATGAATGTGGAGATATGATCCAGGCTGTTGTGTTGAACTGCTCCAGGGGTGCCATTCACATGGGGGGGCTTCAAGGTGTGGTTGTGACGTTGCAATGAGACAACCTGGTCAAGCCTTTAACCCAGGTGTGCACCCATGGCACACGCACTGTAAACAGCAACAGCTGTGCATGACACTAACAGGCCCAGCGGGTGCTGGCCAGGGTTCTGAAGCTCTGGGGAGGTGGGTGGGGATATGGATATGGGAATTGTCAGCACACAGATGGTCACTGACACCTTGAGGATGGAGGAGATACCTAGGGAGCGTATGGGAGGGGAAGCAGGCCCAGGCAGGGCTCCAAGAAACCACAGCCTTTCAGCCAAGAAGGCAGGATGGGGAGATGGAGCTGGAGGAGATGGATGGAGAGGAAGCAGGACAGTGGCATGAAGGGCCCCCAAGAGAAGCAGCAGGCAGCAGGATGAAAGAAACTGGGTGATCAAGGGAGAGGAGGATGACATGGGCATTATACTCAGGAGCAGCAAGGTCCTTGGTGACTTTGAGGAGAGCAGTGTCAATGGCACCTAGAGGCAGAAACCCTGCAGAGATTGAGGTATGACTTGGGGGAGGAAGTGAAGACAACCCACATGGTCTGACTGTGGAGGGAGGAGGGAAAAAGGTGGTCACTGGAGAGGTGTGTGGGAATGAGGAAAGGCCCAGGGAGAGAGGACAGACTCCTAGTTCCTATCCTTGAGCACACGGGGGTCTTCATGGTTGTACTTAGCATATGCTGGAGTAGAACACCTTACAGGCAAGGGAGAAGGGGCTGGAAGAAAAACAAAGATAAAGTTGGGCTGTGCAATGCCAGGTTCTTTGGGCTGTAGAAAGAGAAGGATCCAGAGGTAGATTTTAGGCAGCAGGAAGGATGGCGGCACTCCCAAGGTGCCCAGGACAGGTCCAGGTGCACACATGGGAAAGGAGTCTTAGTCTGGTCTGTGAATGGCCGACTTGTACTGGAAGGGCAAAGGTTGTGAGCTTCCCTGCACACAGGCAGGCTCAGGGCCAGGCAGTGCCATCAGGCCAGACACCCAGAGCTGTACGAGCCCCAGGGGAGTGAGCCAGCTGAGCTAGGACCAGAATCCTGAACTCTCTGAGCTGTCTGCAATCAAATTCCTGTTACTTCCTGAGCATATTTTCCTTTTGTAACAGCTTAGGTATCTGCTAAGTCATGCTGATTGTTCCCACCTCCCTCTGTTATTTTAATGGAGCCAAAGGAAGGTTCCCACCAGCTCAGAAAATTAGCTAGAAATAATACATACCCACAATGAGGAGGATGTCCCTCATTGAAAAGGAATGTAGCATAGGAAGAGAAGAAGAGGGAAGAGAAGAGGCTGGAAGGAATCATAGCAAGATAGCTTAGAGTGATGGTCTCAACTGGGAGCAATTTTAACCCCCAGGGGACATTTGGCAATGTCTGGAAACAGTCTTGGTTGCTGCAACTAAGAGGGGGTTGCTTCTGGCATCTACTGGGTAGAGGCCAGGAATGCTGCTTGCATCCTACACAGCACAAGACAATCCCAGCACAAAGAATTTATCCAGTCCGCAATATGCATAGTGCTGAGTTTGAGAAACCCTAGTTTAGAGGAAAGAGAAACAAAATCAGAGCTACTTGGGTTTGTGAAAAAGAACAAAAATATGATCAGAAACACATTTCAGATCGTCCGAAGATGCACAGAATGAAAAGTCTTAGAGGATACAAATAAGAAATGTAGAAGGATCCTAGGCTGAAATGAGGAGGGGACCTGTGCATGGCAGACACTATGCCTCCTTCATCTCGGCAGCCCCCGTGTTGCCCTGCGTGCCACTGTCTGGCGTGCAGCAGATGTTTAGTGGATGTTCTGTCTTCCTTTGGGTGAGTGCTACTGAAGCCCTCCAAGTATATGCCTGGCTCTGAACAGATACAGCGATGCAGGAGACCGGGAGCCTCCAGCCCACCAGGAGGACAGAGACACCAAGGACCAACCTCAATTCCGGGACATTATTGCTGTGGAGAAAGGGGAGTGCTGACCTCTGACCCAGACAGAGTAGGCAAGGCTGCTCAGTAGCAAGAACATTTGAGCTGGGCCCTGCCGGGTGAGTAGGAGTTTTCTGGGGGAGCCACAGAGTGGGGAGACCAGCTCTGTGCCCTTGGGGAAGAGGAAGTAATTTGAATAAAACCCAAGGTGTGGGGGCCTGGTGGAGGGAGATCCCTCAAGTCAGCAAATGTGGCTTCACTGCTATCAAGTAACCACGGGGACCTGTCTCCATGCCTGTCATGGGAACATAGATGCCTATCTAGGCGGAGGCTTGTCTAGCCAGGATGCGTCCTAACATAAGGCCAGAGATGTCAATCCTGAATGTCCTTGGGGCTGGGGGGGCCTGAGCAGGCTGTTCAGCTCTGGGGGCCTGTGGGAAAGCAGCTGGGAGAGCAGAGTCGATTTGTGGTCACAGAGGAGAGTTCAGAAAGGCCCATGCTGAAGGGCAGAGATGGGCCTGGGTTTTCTTCCTGCAGGTGCACAGCCCGAGGACTCCCAGAGCTACCTGAGAAATGCTCTCCCCCACGCTACAGGGGGCACCTCAGCCCTCACCCACCTCAGGGGACGGGACTCGGCTGCCTTACTTGGGCCAGCCTGGCACCCCTCACTGCCTGGAGCCACCAGGAGAAACAGACTGGGGGACCCTCCAGGAAAGGGATGGCAGGGACCAGGCCAGTGGCTTCTGGGCTAGTCTGATGTGTGCTCAGGCATCGGGGAAAGGTCTGGGCATCCCTGTGAGAAAACATATTAAATGGTTCATTTTCAAGGCATGATAAGTCTAAGCACTGACAGCCAGCCTGTGGATGTAAGAAACAGCATGGCTCATGGACCTAGAAGGTCATGATAAGTGAACAGAATGTAGAGGAGGGGTTGGCCCATACAAGGGAAGAAAGTTTCGTTGTTGGGAAATTGAAACTTAATCGGGGAAAGTGACCAGGGTATAACTTTATAAGGGGGATAATGAAATTTAGGAGACATGAGGGAAGATTGTAACCCCATTGTACTCAACTAATGAGAAACTGGGGGAGGGACTTGCATGCTCAGAGGTAAATGAGCCGCTGTAGTGGCCCTGGGTGTACCTGCCCACTAGACACTTGACCTTGCAAGACCACCATTAAAAGTCTCACTTTTGCTGTTCTTTGTGCCTCACAGTCCATTCTTTGGGTTTGGATGAGTGAGTGTTTTTCTCACATCCCTTCTTAGGGCTGATTATGATGAGGTCCCATTAGAAGCCCGGGAACGAAGGTGCCACATTTGTGATGGTGGCCAGAGCCCTGGGCTGGAAGCTGGGTGGGCAGTCTGGCCTCTGCTCCATCAGCCACACTCTCTGAGATTGTGGGCAAGGCCCGTCCACATGGAGGCCTCAGTATTCTCCTCTGTAAGATGGGGAGATTGAAGTAGGTGGCCTCTGAGGTCCCTCACCCTTGATGTGGCCTCAAATAGCCGGAAGGAATAGGAGTGGGTACTGGGTGCTTTCTCTCTCACACCCCAAAGTCAAGGCCAGTGGTCTGGAAGGAAGCCCGCAGAGGTCCAGGCAACCATGAAGGAGCCGACCCAAGAGGGCAGAACCCCACTAGCATGCCAAGGGCAAGCACCCAGAACTCGATGCTGGCTCTGTGAGGTTGGACAAGGTCTGCCTTCAGAAGTCTCGCTGTCCCTTGGTGAAAAAGGGAAATGACAGTGATAACATGGGATGGTCCAGCTCAGAATCATTTAGGAGTGTGCCTGGCAAGTAGAAAGTGCTTATTAATGGGGCCAATGCCTCCCTGGGTTGGAATCAGGCAGCCCTGTCCCTGGGCTCAGGCCTGGAAAACAGTGGGGACCAGGCCTCTTGGGGGTGGGGTGGGCAGTTCTTTCACAGGCACTGTTGGGGGCTGCACGGGAGCACCCAGGTCGTGTACACGTCAAAGACCTGAGCCAGCCTGGGCTCTAGACTTGGGGGTGCAGAGGATGTGGCTCTGTGTGTCAGTGTGCTGGGGGCTGTAACAGGACAGGTCACCCCTGCTGGTAGCCCTGTGTGCTCCTTGACTCCCAGCCACTCCTGTTTCTCCTGGGGCCCACACTCCTGCCACATTTAAGGGGGCCCCTTTCCCCACAGGGCCACTGACCTCGTTGTAATAGGGGCAGTTAGTGGACTCCTTCATGGAGGTGTATTTCTTGTCGTCGCCTACCTCCACACACACCACAGGGTCCATGTTCAAGCCCACCAGCTGCCGGGCCTCGATCACCGTGATGCTGACCTGTGGGCAGGAGAAGGGGGAGCCAGAAGAAAAGCTGCCTGAGCCTGGGAGCCTGGTCCCAAGGGGTCCAGGGGCTGGGGCAGCAGGGCCAGAGGGAGGGCCCGGGAACCAGCACTGGGCTCCTGAGCTTCACTCTGACCACTGCCTCTCATCTGCTGGGTGATCCTGGGCTCTTTCCCCTTCTAGGCCTCAGTGTCATCATATTAGAGGAGTATGAGCTGGCTAACCTCTAAGTCAGTGTTCACTAGACTTAACTTGCCAGGGCAGGGAGAGAGGCAGGCATTAAAAACCCTGATGCCCAGGCCACCTCCAGACCAATCCAGTCCAATCCCAGGGTATGCAGCCTAAGTATTTGTATTTTTTTTTTTTTTTTGACGGAGTCTTTCTCTGTTGCCCAGCCTGGAGTGCAGTGGCATGATCTTGGCTCACTGCAACCTCTGCCTCCTGGGTTCAAGTGATTCTTCTGCTTCAGCCTCCTGAGTAGCTGGGATTACAGGCCAGCGCCAACACACCTGAATAATTTTTGTATTTTTTTGGAGAGACAGGGTTTTGCCACGTTGACCAAACTGCTCTCAAACTCCTGGCCTCAAGTAATCTGTCCGCCTCGGCCTCCCAACGTGCTAGGATTATAGGCATGAGCCAATGCACCCGGCTTGGCATCTATGTATATCTATCTGTCTGTCTATCTGTCTATCTATCTATCTATCTATTGTACTTTAAGTTCTGGGGTACATGTGCAGAACATGTGGGTTTGTTACATAGGTAAACACATGCCATGGTGGTTGGCTGTACCCATCACCCCATCATCTACATTAGGCATTTCGCCTAATGCTATCCCTCCCCTAAGCCCCTTCCCCCTGACAGGCCCTGGTGTGTGATATTCCCCTCTCCACTGAATCCATGTGTTCTCACTGTTCAACTCCCACTTATGAATGAGAACATGCGGTGTTTGGTTTTCTGTTCTTGTGTTAGTTTGCTGAGAATGATGGTTCCCAGCTTCATCCATGTCCCTGCAAAGGACATAAACTCATCCTTTTTTATGGCTGCATAGTATTCCATAGTGTATATGTGCCACATTTTCTTTACCCTGTCTATCAACAACTACATGGAAACCAAACAATCTGCTCCTGAATGACTACTGGATAAATAATGAAATGAAGGCGGAAATAAAGATGTTCTTTGAAACCAGTGAGAACAAAGACACAACATACCAGAATCTCTGGGACACATTTAAAGCAATGTGTAGAGGGAAACTTAGAGCACTAAATGCCCAAAAGATAAATTAGGAAAGATCTAAAACCGACACCCTAACGTCACAATTAGAAGAACTGGAGAGGAAGAACAAGTTCAACGGCATCTATATTTTTTAAAGCTCCTGGGTGATGCCAAGTGCCCTGCGTTCTTCCCCAGCATCGGTGGCTCTGCTTCAGAAAGAGCTGCCAAACCCATGCCACAGGTTTAATGCACACAGGAATAAAGCTTTTAAAGTCTTCATTAACTTGCATTTAATTTCCTGCTCCAGGAATTCTCATGTAAGCCTGCAGGCCTCTGATACGTCTTTGTGTTTCTGGAATTTGGCCCCCTTTCCACGTTCCTGCCCCTTCTCCTTTTGGGGAATTTCTTTGTTTGAGTGGCCAGTGTGGCTTTGCTACCTGCCCGAGCCGCGTTTTCCAGCCTGGTGATTGTATGTTGTGTGGTTCTACTGTGTCCTTTAAGTGGACTCCAGCTCCCCAGAATCCTACTTCTGTTCCTGGAAGCCCTTTTTCAGTTGTTCTTTTATGCAACAAATGTTTCCTGGAAACCTGCTGGAGCCAGGCACAGGTGGGATTGCAACAAATTCATCCTTGTGGAGCTTACCACAAATGATTATTGGCTTTTTTTTTTTTTTTTTTTTTTTTTTTTTTTTCTCAGACTGAGTCTCGCTCTTTCACTTAGGCCAGAGTGCAGTGGCTTGATCTCGGCTAACTACAGCCTGCACCTCCTGGGTTCCAGCAATTCTTCTGCCTCAGCCTCCTGAGTAACTGGGATTACAAGCACATGTCACCATGCCCAGTTAAGTTTTGTATTTTTAGTAGAGTTGGGGTTTCACCATGTTGGCCAGGCTGGTCTGGAACTCCTGACCTTAGGTGATCTGCCCACCTTGGCCTCCCAAAGTGCTGGGATTATAGGTGTAAGCCACCTTGTCCAGCTAATTACTGGCTTTTCAAGCTAAAAAGATATGAGGAGGGACAGAGAGACAGAGAGAGGGCCAGAGCGCTGGTAATTTTTGATGTCACTACTACTTTTCCCGAATGCTCATTTTAAGCCATCAGGTCTCATTTTGAATTTGGAGGTGTCAGTTCTTGTCAGAGTGGCCATGGTGAGATAGACAGAGGCTTGGACTTGGGGTTGCTGGCCTTGGCATTGAACCCCAGACCTGACATGTTGCCAGGTGTGAGAGCAAATGACTACATAGCCTTGTGTTTTTCAGCTACAAGCAGAGATACCAGCTACCCATAAGGTTGTATGAGGGTTAAATGACATCGTGTGTGTCAAAATGCATCCTAAACAGCAGAAAGCGCTATAAAATGTGAGTGACTCCAATAGAATCTTCCTTCAGCTAAGCAGTTGATCTCTCAAATAGGTGAGGTTGTGCACGATGCTTAGAATTGACTCATCTGCCCCTCTCAAACTTGTAACAGAAAAGCCTTTCCCCAGCTAGGATGAGCATGGACCTCAGTACATTCTTCTAATGAGACTCTGAGGGCTGCGCTTCATGCCTCTCATCTTGGAGATTTCATATTTTATTTGTACTTTGATGCAACATCTAAGCACAACTACACTCAAGGGAATTATCTTCCCTTTTCATGAAAAAGAATGACCACTAAAATGAGCATCCAGTGTCCATCAAAGTCTTAAAACTATTCTGAAGGCGATGAAAAATCTACACATCAGAAGCAATAATGTTAAGGAAATAGAAATTCCAATGATAATGAGAACGTTGCCAGGAAATGGGATATTTACAAAGGAAGTGACGCTTGAGCTAGGGAGCAAACATTTATATTTGGAACGAGAAGTGCCAAAGGGACTGAAGTCAAAGCTTAGAATCTGGAGCTTCACGGAAGTTTAATCTTCACCGCTTCTTCGGGGAGCTAAAAAGGAAATAGGACTAACTAACTTAGCTCTGAGAAGTTTACTGTGAAGAGAGCAAACAGACACTAAAAGCCCTCCTTTGCACAACAGTTTATAGAGTTTTAACTTCCATGAACCTTTTTTTGCCAAAGATTTTAAAAGCCCTGTGAATCTTTCCACAATGAACACTCCCACCAACAATAAAAAGAGGTTTTCTATAACTCAAGACTGGGAAGCAGACAGACATAGCTTTGGCACCTACGAAGGATAAGCCAGCGGAAAGTCACCTTCCCACTGCCAAGAGAGTGGTTGGTTTTTGTTTCGTTTCATTTTGTTTTTAGATGGAGTCTTGCTCTGTTGCCAAGCTGGTGTGCATGGCGTGATCTTGACTCACTGCAATCTCCACCCTCCACCTCTTGGGTTCAAACAATTCTCCTGCTGCAGCCTCCTGAGTAGCTGGGATGACAGGCACACGCCATCATGACCAGCTAAATTTTTGTATTTTTAGTAGAAACAGGGTTTCACCATGTTGGTCAGGCTGGTCTCAAACACCTGACTTCATGATCCACCCGCCTTGGCCTCCCAAAGTACTGGGATTACAGGTGTGAGCCACTGTACCTGGTCCTGGTTTGTATGCTTTCCAACTTGAGACCTGGCCATAATGACAGGTTACTTGTTCCTGTCCCCCTTTTCAGGACTCATATGTTTCTCCCTTCCTCCATGGAGCAGAGCCAGCGAAGGTGACAACCTGGACAGAAGCTCTGGCAGTAGAGGAAGGGGGTGAAAGGGGAGGTGGGCAGAGGCTTGAAGGAGCAACAAAGGAAAGAGAAGCTCCAGAGGGTGCTCACTGCTGGTTGAGGGGCAGCCCTGAGGTGAAGCTGAGGGTGCTGGAGAAAGACCACCTCATGCATGGTGTTGAGGGAAGGGAAATGCCATTCCTGCTGCCTCCCACCACACCTGGGGCTCTAGAAAAGGGAAATGATGCACTTGAAAAAAAAAAAAAAAAAAAAAAGCAGCTGCTCATTCCCCAGGGTTCTAGGGGAGGGGCTTGGCCATCCTTCTCTCCGATTGTCAGCAGAGAACACTATTTTCCCAGGGTGGAAGACGAAAAGGCAAATGAGCCACAGCTGGGACCAACCGACAAGCTGACTATTCCACCATCTCCTTTCAAGATAAGGGACATAATCCGCAGTGGCCTCATGAAAGTGATCACAAGAAACAATGCTGAATGGCAAATCTACACCCCTGTCCTGGGAAAACTGAAGAGTAACGATGCTTTGTGACCTGCTTCCCAGGGACCTGATCCAGCTTCAAGAACACCCCCTGGGAGCCAGAGATGTGAGTTGGCGCGCCCTTTAGTACTGTCCTTCTGCAACACCCATTACCCCCTCCCCACTTTTCCAGGTGGCAGAGATGTGACATGACCAGATTTGCATTTTCAGAAGATTTCTCCAGGGGTGGTATACAGGTCGGAGCGGAGGAGGCAATATGAGAGCAGGGAGACCATGTAGAAAGTGGGTACAAGCATGCGATTGAGGCTGGGGACCTCAGATCAATGGCAGGGGCATGAAATGGAGGTGAAAACTGGAGGGATGTTGGGCGACAATGTATTAAGTCTGGTGACAGGAAGAGAAGGTAATGAAGAGACTCAAGACCCTTGACCCACCAAGAACATCTCTGCCAAGTGCCAAGCATTGCTCACTCTGGTGGGGAAACTGCACATTCACAGGGAGGTGGCTCTGGTTTCTTGCCTTGGAGATGGCAATAATCAGGAAAGAGTTTACATGTGACATCCATTCTAAATGGAAGAAACAAGGGGTGTGGGTACACCATGGTCCTATTACCTCCAGGTTTCTTTCAATGCCATCAACTTTGGAATGGTTCTGAGCCCTCATGACCCTTCCTGGATCTGAGTTCAGCTAAGGCTCCCCTCCCCTCACCAACTAGGTGTCTTTCCTGAGGTTCTTTTTTTTTTTTTTGAGATGGAGTCTCGCTCTGTCACCTAGGCTGGAGTGCAGTGGCGTAATCTTGGCTCACTGCAACCTCCACCTCCCAGGCTCAAGCGATTCTCCTGCCTCAGCCTGCCAAGCAGCTGGGATTACAGGTATGCACCACCATGCCTGGCTAATTTTTGTATTTTTAGTAGAGATGGGGTTTTACCATATTGGCCAAGCTGGTCTTGAACTCCTGGGCTTAAGCAATCCACCTGTCTCGGCCTCCCAATGTGCTGGGGTTACAGGTGTGAGCCACTGTGCCCGGCCTGGTTTTATTGCTTTATACATCGGATTTATTGGAAGCGAAAATAATTTCACATTTGCATCCTCTAGCTCTCTCTCAAAGTGTATTAATGCTTGAAAGGTTAGTGGTGAATGAACTTGTCAGGAAATACTGTGCTACCAAGTTAAAGACAACAACTGTTTTGTTCCGTTCGGAAGGTTTAAAAAGTCTTTGAAGGGGAAAATGTCTGGTTCAGTCAATAAAAGTCTCTGGTAGGAAGCAGTTTGAAAAGGTTTGGAAAACAAGAATTAAGTAGCCAGATGAAGATGAACCAGGGACCCGAAGGGGGAAGCTGTCTAGAAGGCTTCATATAGAGAAGTCAATTGCTCTGATGGCTGTGGCCAGACACCCCTGGCCTTGAACCCTGACTCTAGCCTTGGCTAACTGTGGCAAGGACCTGGGACCAGCTCTTGTCCTTCCTGGGGCATCACTTTCTTACCTCTAAAGTGCAGTAACACCTATATTTGGGTGGTTGAAAAATTACATTAACTTCGATGAAAACATATATAGCACCAGCACAGTGCCTAGAACAAACCTTCAAAAAACAAGTTTCATGAACAATAATGACTATTTTCGATGCGCCCTTACCTCTCAGGCCAGTAACATGATATCTCAGTTGGAGTCTTTGTCCTTTGGAATTTTCCTGTTCTCAGGACACAGAGAAACAAAGCCCTGAGCCCAATCTGTCAGAAAAGCTCTCAGAAGTCAGGACACTCTATGTTTCGGTTTTGGCAGAGGGGAGGGGCCAGGATTCTCAAACCTCCAAGGAACCCAATGTTGTTTAAAACCATAGGTCCCTTTGACACTGCCTTAGGCTGCTTTTCAGGCACCTGGGAAGACAGTTGCTGAGTAGATGGAAACTAACTAAATCAAAGATGAAGAGAGATGAGGTATATTCTTGAGAAAACACGGTCAGATGTGCCTTTGACATAGAAAAGTGCCATCTCATTCTTTCCATCATCACCTGAGTGAGGGGGGTGGGATTGTCCTTAAAGAAAAGTGGGTGCGCATTGGGGTATGGGAAATAGGCATCAAAAATAAAACTTTATCCTGGGAAATGGGGCTCGCTCTGGTTCTGGGGCCTGGTGCTGATACCCAGATGGAACACCACCAGGACAGGAAGTGCAGTGGCAGCCAGGTGGGAAAGCCCTGTCCCCTCTGACCAGCCAGCATTCTCGCCCAGTACCAGGAATGCCCAGCAGGCTTCTGATTTATAGCTGAGTCTTGTTAGCCTCCAAGGTAGGGTCTGGAGCAATGGAAGGTCCCTGGGCCGTTCCTGAGAGATGGTGTCCCAGCAGCCACCAGATGTGCTCATCACCTGTACTGCCTGCACTGTTGGCCACATTCATAATCTTTTTTTTCTTTTTAACTGAGACTACAGTAGCCAGGCTGGACTACAGTGGCGCAAACTCCACCTCCCGGCTTCAGCTGATTCTTCTGCCTCAGCCTCCCAGTGGCTGGGATTATAGGCACACACCAACACACCTGGCTAATTTTGGTATTTTTGGTAGAGACAGGAGTTCACTATGTTGGACAGGCTGGTCTTGAACTCCTGACCTCGTGATCTGCCTGCCTCAGCCTTCCAAAGTGCCGGGATTACAGGTGTGGGCCACCGTGCTTGACCCACATTCACAATCTTACAGCTGTCAACCTCACTTTGCATCAGTCTTTTATCTTTAGTCTTAGGAGCACACAAATAAAAAAGTTGTGTTAATCTCAGAAAATACAGAGAAGCAAAAAGAAGAAAAATATCACTCACATTCTTATCATCCAGAGATAACCAGAATTGACATTACTTCCAGCAATAAAATAATAGAAAACAACAATTTAAACATCATACCAGGAAAGCTTTCTTCACAGGCTCTTATTTTAACTGTTTGAATACTTTTCTGTAGTTCTCTTTGGTCTCTTTATGGTTTTTCTGGGTGCTTCTTACTCTATTAAGTCCAGGGCTAAACATGAAATTCTGGGAGGGCTTTGACCAGCATGAGCAGAGTTCTCAAGCTTCTCTCTGGGTTTGCATTTCTACGGATACTTCTAGGAATGCCTCCCAGGGACAAGCTTACTTTGGGAACTTATATTCAGCATGTGGTTCTCCATGACCCCTGGATCCTTGCCTCAATAAAGTGGATAATGCACATCCGGCTAGAAGCCCCGACTAGAGCAGAGTCTGAAAGGCATGAGATCTCCTTTACCAGGCCCACGTACCTGGTAATCCATGGGCCGCCCGGCACTTGGCTCCATTTTAATGTCCGGCTTAGATCTGAGGAAGAGAACGTACCATAAGGCCTGGTTTATGGGGACTGCTTATGCGGACAGAGAGCACGGACAGTGGTGAGACCTCGGAGAGGGCAGAGGGACAGAAGCATGGTCTTTAAACACTCAAGCACTGCCAAGAAGAGTGGGGATTAGTTGTCTTCAGAGGCCCCAATGCAGAGAACTAATCAAAGGCAGAAGTAACAGGGAGACAGACAGGGGTCAACAGGTTCAAATACGGGGTGGGCAGCTATGTGGCTTCCCTGGGCTTGGAGGTATTCGGGGACCTGAGAACATGCCTGCAGCTGCTGTGCTTTGCTTT
>NW_016107495.1:227015-321835 GCF_001604975.1 Cebus imitator
CCACCATGCCTGGCTACTTTTTGTATTTTTTTTAGTAGAGACAGGGTTTTACAATGTTAGCCAGGCTGGTCTCAAACTCCTGACCTCGTGATCTGCCCGCCTCGACCTCCCGAAGCGCTGGGATTACAGGCGTGAGTCACCATACCTGGCCTGTGCTCTGCTTTTGCAGGGAGAGAGGTGAGAGAGACACCCAAGGAAAAGCAGGAAAGGGCAAGGTTAGGTTAGGAAGAAGCCATCCATGGGCCCTGATTCTTCCCTACCCAAATTCCAAGGATGGTAAGCCAGGTCCTGCCTGACAGGGTGGGGGCACTGGGAGTTGCGGGACTCCCATCCACTCACCGCTTGTTGGAGACATTCGTGGTCAGAGCTGTGACTGAGGCGAGAGACACCGAGTCGGGATCCAGTCCGTCCGCTAGCCGAATGGCCAGATGGTCAAGGTCTTCCATCTCCAGCACCGCTGGTTCATCTGGGGAAGACGAAAGACTGGCTAGGTGGGCTGAGTGATGGTGGGATAGTGACTGTTTCTCCTTTAGTTACTACTGCTTAGAATGTTATGGCCCAAATATCTGCAGTGTTTTCTACCTAATCCCAATCTTTGATTTTAATGGATATTATGTCTGCTCTTGCCTTTTTATTTTAATTGATTGCTCTTTTATTGTATACTATGTAGTTAGGCACTGAATAGCCCTTGTGGAAGAAGGTAGGGAATAAAGAATCCGGACTTTTGCACCTCTCAATAAATAGCTACCATTTATTGGGTGGATACTCTGTTCCAGGCACAATGCTAGGACTTTACGTGAGTATCTCTAGTCCTTAGAGCCATGCCCTGTCAAGATGGGCATTATTCTCATGTCACAGGTAGAGAAACGAAGGCTTAGGAGGTAACTTATCCATACCAAATAGCTGATGGAATTTAGAACCTAATGGACCCTGTGCATTTGTCTAATGAGATGCAGACATGCAGATTCCGAAAAGCCACCCAAGGATGCTGGGTTTGGGCATCCGCCAGCAGCTGTATTCTCTCCATTTAAGAAGGTGAAGGGCACGGCTGGAATTGGCATGGCGACAAGAGGGTGGGGGAGAGAGCCTGAGGGCCAGTGGGCCACAGAGGGAATGCTGGGGGAGGGCAGCCGGGAACCCCAGTGGTGGGCCCATGATGGAGAAGATGGCCCCCTCTCAGCTCCCCTGTCCGCTCCATTTCTCCCCTTGTCTTCCACGAGGCCTCCCTGCCTCCTCTGCAGCAGCTGTCTTCCCCTCCCCACCTGCTGCCCATTGAGGGCCCAGTGCCACCTGCCTCCAGCCTCCCAGGCCCAGCGCTGCCGCACCCTTAGGTCAGGCTGCAGCGCGGGCGAAAGCCAGGTCAGAGGCCTGCTGCCCACCCCGCACTCGTGGGACGCCGGTTTCCCCCAGAAACAGGGAGTTGGCCAAACAACGTTTCTTGATTGATATTCTCTGCTCTAATTAGAACTCTCTGGGCTTCTGTGTGAAGAATGGACCGGGAGCAATGAGGGCGGGAGGAGCCTCGTAATCAGGCCCATCCGGCAGATGGCGCTGCCCACTTCCCTCCCTCGGCCCCAGGGCGTCCCCTTCCTAGAAGACCACGCCCCTCTGGGCGGGGCCTGGTCATTGGGCCAGCCAATGCGAGGCCAGGCCCCGCCCAGGTGGCTCGGGACGACCACTCCCAGGAGGGCATTTTGGCAGCCGGGCAGGGGCTGGCAGGCGGCGGGAGGGTGCCGCGAGGCGCGGGGCTGCGGGGCGGGCGCGGCACCTGTCCTACCTGGTCTTTGGGGCTCCTCCTTGTGGGACCGGTTTTTGCCGAGCTTCATGGCGGAGAACACGCTCCTCCCGGCTCTGTGCCGGGGGGGCCGCCGGAATAAGGTGCAGGGAGAGGGACGCATGGAGGAAAACACAGAGAAGCCAAACACGAGAGAACACATGAAAGAAGGGAGATGGACCCGGCCATCACCTACTAGTCCCGAGATAGATCAGGGCCTGCCTTCCCAAATTGGGAGCCACGAGGGGGAATCAGGGCAGAGAGGGACCCCTTCATTTCCCCCTTTGCCATCCTTTCACACACGGAGGAGAGGGATGGGGTCCCCAGCAAGCAGGGAAGGTGGCCTTGAGTCGGAAAGAGCCGTTTTAACTGCAGCTCCTCTGGGAGCCTCATCCCAGCCCCTCAGTCTAGTCTCCTCAGAGCTCCAAGCCCTCCGCGCACATCCTCCCTGACCCTGTACCCTGTCTCAGCTGGTTTGAGAGAAAGTGGGAGGACCGGAGACAGAGCATGAGAACAGCGGGGCAGAGACCAGAGGGCACTCAGAGGCAGAGACTGAGGAGGAGATGGGAGATGTGGTTGAAATGAGCTGTTCAGTTTTCAGACGGCCCCGGTGCTCAAAGCCTGACTGGTCTTTCTCCAACCCCTCCGTGTTCTGGGATGCTCCTTGGTCCCATGGAAAAGGGGGAGATGGGCCCTTTTCCATCTATCTTCTGTCCTGGCTCTTGCCCCTTCTACCTGTGTCCTCTCACTGCTGAATCCCCATTTCCCCCAAACCCAGGAACTGATGGCAGGCTCCATAGTTCCTACCTCTTCCTCTGGCTTGCTGTGGCCTTGTGCCCCCAGGTGAAGGGCCTTGCAGTCGGGGGAGGGGGGCTGAAGAAAAGGGACAAGGGTCCTCACTGCCCTTCAGTGATGTCCCTGCAGCCGAGCCTGTGGTCCCTGGCACCAGGAGGCACCAGGAGCAGGATCAGCAGGGGATAACGTGCAGTATTCCATTACCCCATCCATATTGCATGAGTGGATACCTGACTCCCTCCACTTCCCATTCTCCCTCCTCCTGGGTGGGGCCCCATCATCCTGTAGGCCCAGGTGGGGCCAGGTGTGGGCTCCAAGCTGGAGCTCACTTATGGCAGAGTCCACCCTCTTTGGGTCACGCATCTCCCTGTGGAGGCTTGACTATGGTTTCTAAGACCCCAGATCCTTGTTGTTTATGCTGGGCAATGGGAGGCTGGGGAAAACCTTTCTGTCCTCAGGCAGATGGCCTAGAAACCTCAAGCCCCTCTCCTCAGGATTGTGGAGCCAATCTTATTCCCCAAATTGGTTCCACAATCCCCAGGCCTTTTCTTTAATGTTCATATGCAGGACAAAGGCACGTTCATATCCCAGTGAGGAAACAATTGAGAATCACCCTTTTCTAGTGGCAGCAGCTCACAATCTAGGAAACATTAGCATGTTCTTGGATTCCTAAAAAGGAATGGAAGAAGGCTGATGTCTGCACTCTTCAGTAAGCTTACTGTCTGCAATATGACGATGGGAAGAAAGGGAAAGAAAGAGGCTCTAAAATCAAAGCTGATGCCTTTGGAATTATTTTTAAAAGCTTCTTGCCTTCTGATAGGGGGAGATGAGTTACACACACACACACACACACACACACACACACACACACGAAATGGCCAAAAGCAGACTACATGGGGCCAAAGGCCTTTCCAGATGTCTGCAGATGTCTGCTCATTTCATCTTCCTGGCAATCCTCTGGGGGCCATATGCTTCTCCTCATTCAACCAATAAAAAGACTGAGGCTCAGAGAGGTGAAATTAATCGCAAGATAATTGCAAGATCACTCAGTGAGTGGCAGAACTGAGACTGAAGCAGAAAGCTCCTGTGTTCTAGGCCAGCAATATTTTCACTGCACCTCGGGTCCTTTGCCTCGATGCCGTAGGACTGCACTTTTCTGTGGGCACGAATTCCATCCCAACCTGACCATTTAGAATTTTAACTAAAAGGCCCCAGGGCTGGCACCCATATGTACAGGTATGGTCTGTGTGCCGGCATAGTTTACAGATCAGGATGCTGTCATCTGTGGAGTCCCACAGACCATGCCTATGTTTATAAAGAAGGGGCTCATTCAAAAAGAACCTGAGCATCCACACATTTGGGAAGGGACTGCTGTACATGTTAAATTGCTGGTGACATGACATTGAACAGATCAGTGAACTCACCAGAAATAATTGTGTACTGGTGGGGAAAGGACCATCCTGGCTGGCTTGCCCTCAAGTATCCTGTGGGATTTCTCCCCACCTGGTGGCCCCAAGGGCAGGGGTGCTGGCTGTCCTGATGCCTGCCACAGGCCTAGCCTCAGAAGTGTGGCTTCTGTGGGTCCTCACTCCATCCCATCTCCCCATGGGTCACTTCCTGCCTCAGTACTTGGGATTCCTTTTCTTCCCAGCCTTGCTGCTCACCTATGCCTCTCCTGAATTACCCAGGAGTCTCCTGCAAGGCTCAGTGTTTGACTTTGTACCATTACTTCTTGGCATTCCTGGACTGTGTCATGCCTACAGTCCCCAGCCCTTCCCCATGTGTGACCAACATAGCGCCTTTGCCATTGCAGCCTGCTCCAGCCACAGACTTCCCTCTTCCTTGCCCCTTCCCCACTTCCCCAGAGAGAAAGTGCTCTGAGCTGGCAGGTCAAAAGCAGGCCCTGCCTGGAGAAGTCAGCTGCTAGCCCCCTGGAATGGGATCTGGCCCTGCTGTCTGAGGCCCAGGGGCAGTGCAAAGTATCTGGAAATGAATGGTGGCTTTCAGAGGCTGGTCCCATGGACTAGCCCAGGTGAAAAAGGACCCAAGGTATCTCTGGGGCACTTATGGCCCTTGAATTTGAAAGTGACTTTATTCCTTAACACAAACAGATTTGGAAGTAATGATTGAGGCTTTTAAAAACTATACTTATCCTGGCCGGGTATTGCGGCTCACACCTGTAATCCCAGCACTTTGGGAGGTGGAAGCAGGTGGATCACGAGGTCAGGAGTTTGAGGCCCGGCTGGCCAACATGGAGAAAACCTATCTCTACTAAAAATACAAAATTAGCTGGGCATGGTGGTGCATACCTGTAGTCCCAGTTACTCGGGAGGCTGAGGCAGGAGAATCTCTTGAACCCGGGAGGTGGAGGTTGAAGTGAGCCAAGATCACACTACTACACTGCAGCCTGGGCAACAGAGCAAGACTCTGTCTCAAACACACACACACACACGCACACACACACACCCACACACTATAGTAGTCCAAACATCTCTACCATACCTTGAAGCAATTCAAAGGAGAAATCTCCCCTTCCCAACCCTGCATAATTTTAGTCGTATGAAGTGGTAGTACTGGTGTTACTCCCGTGTGCTTGGCAATGTTTTAAAAGGATATTGTGTTTGTCTCTTTATTAAAAATGCAGAAATGTGTAGTGAAGGATGTAATTTCCAGAATTCTTACTACAGGCTCTCTCTGTACCTCTGAGTCTCCTAGACTTGCTCTTAATCTGAATTGTAATCAGTAGAACATAATGTCATTACTGCCACCACCCTTTGTAATTTTCTGGTCAGTGACACATCAGAGGTTCACTGCGGAAAAAGCCCTTTCTGCCTGACTGCAGCCCTAGTTCCCAGAAAGCAGTAGGCCTGCTTCTCTTGGCAAGCTGTAAAGGAGATTTTTGAAATAAAATGTCAACTTAATCAAGGAATTTTGAAGATTACCTACTTGTCTGAAAGACTTAGATTTCAAAAAATGTGATTTGCTGATTAGGTTTCTGTTGTCCTGGCCTTTTTAGTTTTCAAAATAAAATTCTGCGTTTGGTCTAGTTGAGCTCCACAATTACCAAAAATAGGATATGGTGAGAAACAGCCAAAGAAAACAAGCCAATAATCAACTCAGCGAAAACTCACTTTGCAGCCAAACAGCTCCTTATTCTTGGGCGCATTAAAACTTGAGAAGCAATTGCCAGGGGGAGGCCAGTGCCTCAGGGCCTTCTGAGGGTTTAGAATCCATCTGAGTTTCCTGTTGCCGCATTCACCATGGTCAGAATGAAATACACCTACAATCTAGACTGATATTTCTCTCTAGAGAAAAAACGCTAAAATTAGTTCATTTATTGTAAACATTTATAAATCTGATGATTTCTCTGCTCATTTTATGGCCCAGATTTAGAAGCCTGTTGCCTGGCTGTGTGGCACACACAGGGTCCTAGAAAGAGCTTAGTATTCAGAATGACTTGGGAACATTCACCAAACTAAATTTAGCGACCCGAGTGTTTCATTAATTCAGGTCCCTGGATTATTCTGAAGCTTAATACAGAGCTCTGACCATAAATGAAAGGCAGGTGGAGTCCATTCACGGCCCAGGGCTTCTGCCCACGACTGGCTTCAGCTGAAACTACTAGACTCATTAGCTTAGACCTCAGGTCAGCAATCAGGATGAAGACTCCTATCTATGAGAAACAGGGTCTGTGGTCCTTCTTTCCATTGCTCAAACGGCCCAGTTTTCAAAACCTGGGAGCATGTCATCCAAGCACCCCTTAATGGGTTTATTTTTTAAAATGTCCCATGCCCCAAGCACAGGGAATTTCATAATTTTAGTCTTAACAGGTATCTTTGAAAGTGTGTTGAATTTCAGTTAGTTTTTGAATAGCTTCCTACAGGAGGGCAGGATAGGTTGACCCTTTATACAAGAACCACCCTGTCCCCAAACTGGCCCCTTTGCACATGTGCCCATGACATACTAGAAGGGCTGGGAGACCCCCACGCACTTATCCTGACCCCAGGACTGTCAGAGAAGCTGGCTTTTCAGTTGTTGCTGGTGGCCCAGCCCTTTGCAAGGCTCAAGTAAGTAGCAGCATGGAAGATGCTGGGGTGATTTCCTATCTCCTCAAACCAGCCTATCCCAGAATGTCACACAATATGAGTTCTTTCACGGGTTGAATCTTGTTCCTCTACTGTAACTTCCATCTATTTCCATTTCTCTCTTCTCAAGAGTGGAGATAGATACAAAGCAGCTTTGCCACACATTAACATTGCAGAAATTGAAATCTGTCCCAATGGTTCAGTCCTCCAGGCTAAAGCGTTTAAAAATTTGTTCAATCTCTTTTTTCTTTTTTTTTGAGATGGAGTCTCACTCTGTCACCAGGGCTGGAATGCAGTGGTGCAATCTCAGCTCACTGCAACCTCTGTCTCCCGAGTTCAAGTGATTCTCCTGCCTCAGCCTCCTGAGTAGCTGGGATTACAGGCACCTGCCACTATGCCCAGCTAATTTTTTGTTGTTGTTGTATTTTTAGTAGAGATGGAGTTTTACCACGTTGGCCAGGATGGTCTCAAACTCCTGACCTTGTGATTCACACACCTTGGCCTTTCAAAGTGCTGGGATTATGGGTGTGAGCCACTGCACCCAGCCTAAATTTGTTCAATCTCTGCTTAGAAATCCAATTTTCCTATTCTTTCAATAATCCTATTGCACACATTAAAATAATAATAATACATGCCAGTTTACTTTATCTGATGTGCTAATTAGAGATGGCAAGAAATTAGGACACAGAAGGGCTAGGGAACAAGCATTTTTGTTGACCTACTAAGTGCTGGCACTGTGAGGCACCTCTTACTCCAATGGTAGCCAGTCAAAGGGATCAGGCCAGTCTGTGTCCCTGTGGGTCTGGCTTGGGACAGACTGCGGAGCTGGGCATCAAGAAGGGCGTTAGAGCATCGCCGATCTCAGGCAGAGAACCTGGGGCTGGACAGGCTGCTCATATCTCATTCATATGCCCTTTACATCTAAGCATCTGTGGAGAAACCTGAACCCTGGAGGACTCCCTAAGGGGATCCCCAGCTCAGCATTCCCCATCATCTCCACTTGCCCTGGATTTAGTTCCCTGGCCCTGTTTGAGCCTTGACACATGCTCTGCCTGAGGCTTCTTTCCTTACTGGGAACTTGGAAAACGCCTCGATCCTTCAGGTCTCTGGGCTGGAGCTCCTTCTACACAGCGTCATTTCCTCCGTCACTACAGAATTGGCGCTGCATCATCATTGCTTTTTCTTGTGCAAAACAAACGTTGAGTTAGGACTCATACTTTTTTTGAAGCAATGAATGAGGCTGTGAGTTCCCCTGGATCTTAATGCAAGCACATACCCCAAGGCCACACCAGTGTTGATCAGTTCAGAACCCTAAACACACAATCCTGATATTCCCATGATATCTTCAGATGAACTAATTTTTAATGTATTGAGGCCACAGTTTTGAGCAAATCTCTTAACATCTCTGGGGCTCAGATTCCTTATCTGGAAAATAAAAAAGACCACATTCCTGGCTTTTCAGCTCTCATTGGTGTTTAGAAAATTAGATTAAACTTAGGGTACAGTTAAGTGCTCTAAACTTCCTAGGTCTATGGTGAGCTCCAGGTTAGAAATCAGGTTCTCTGTGTTCTGGGTCCAGCTTGGCCCCGTTCTGAGACTCAGATTTGTCATCTGTAAGAGCAGGTGTTGAGGCCTCCTCCAGTGTGGTCAGCCTTGGCTACCCTGCCCTTGTGAGACCCCATGATGCTAGAGTCCTCCAGATGTCAGTGTGCTTCTAGGGGTGCCTACCAGACCCATTCACAACCCCCAGCCTTCGAATCTTTCCAGGTCCTTGTGACCGGCCCCTCCCATCTACAGTTCCCTTCTCCAGTTCTCTCCAGAGAGCACCCTGATCTCATTTCCCCAGGAAGCCTTTTGGGGAGATGAAGACAGAGAGGGCTGCCCGAATGGTCGCCTCTCCTTAGCTTCCTGGGGGTCTCCAGCTTCGCCCATGACCTGCAGCCACAACAATGCCCAGAGCTCCGCCTCCTTAGGCCTCCAGCTGCCTGGCTCTGCCTTGACCTTGCTGGGGGAGGGGTCCCTTAGGTCTTCATGCCCCTCTCCCCTTTGCCTTTAGCTGTCCCTTCCCTCACAGGGAAGCCTGAAGGCCACAGGATGGGGGCTGAACAGTGGAGGAGGAACAAAACACTGACAGGAAGACGGTCACCGCCAAGAGCCCAGAGTGGACACCAGATGGCCTGGCCACCTCCTGCCCCTACCCTCACCCCTCTCGTCCCTCATCCCTGTGGTCAGGTGAAAAGGCCTTCCTGGCCCTGCATTCCCCATACCAGCTCTGCCGGGACAACCCACTCCTGAGCCTCTCAGCCAAGCCCGCCCCACCCTCCACAGCCTTCGGGGAGAAGGCCTCTGCTCCCACAGAGATGATGCCCCATCTGCCCTGGCCTGGGACACCTACTTGTGTTCGCCATCTCTGCCTCCCTTGGTCTTCTCTCTGCCTTTGCTGAGTAGGGAGAAGAAATGAGGAGACAAGGGGACACATGTGAGGGGCTGTGGACCAGAGACACTGGCCTCAGCCCTGGCCCCGCAGACCTGGACTCTTCCCGGGGGACTCCTTGTCCTGCTGACCTCTCCCCCAACAGCTGCTCACAGAGTAACAAGCCTAGGTCTGCAGGGTAGAGGTCCCAGGGCTGTGAACTCTGCCGTGTGGGAGAGGGGAGGGGCTCACAGCGCTGGGCCTGGGTGGCCACTGTCTCAGCCCCAAGCTCTGATATCTCAGGGCACCAGGCTAAGGTCTGAAGATTCCACCATGTGGGTCGCAGCTTCCTCAGGGAACACGGGGTTAGATGAGCTTGGCCACCCTTTGGGTCTGGGCCACCCTGCTCCTCTGCCCACCGGCTCCCCTATTCCCCTCCAATGGGGTGGGAACTCCCAGGCTCTGGGGGCCTCTAGGGGAACAGTGGGCTAAGCCTGTTCTGCGAGCCTGAGATGGGGCTGGGGGTGCTGCTGTGGAGGACGCACTGGTGAGTGGGGAAGTTTTGGGGGTGTAGGTGGGGCAGTAAGCGAGCTACGACTCCAGGACTCAGGGCAGGAGAAAACGGTGTTTCTATCTCACTTTAGGGAGGCTTCCAGAAAACTTTTCCTGAATGTTCTCTCAATGCTTTCCCAAGGCCGTGACAATGAAGAAGAAGACAAGAAAATGAATAACAATTAGTAAATGATTCCTGTCCTCACACCCTGTTCTGGCACAGAGCCTGCCCAGGTAGGCTTCACTCCATGCCCTGACGGCTCAAGACCTGAAGTCCTAGATGCAGCACAGCGGCAGTCCAGCGCTGACCGGCTAACCCTTACATTAGGCAAGCAGATCAGTCTGTAATTCAAAGGCAATAACATCAGCCAGGCCTCTGGCTGCCCAAATCGACTGAAACCTTAGATTACTGAGCAGAGAACAGCTCCCGGCAGAGGAGGACTGTGTCTCAAGCACAACATCCCAGCGCGGCCAGCTGTGCTGGCTCCTCTGAGCTGCTTTGGGAGCTGCTGCAACTCTGGGGCTCAGCCTGGAGAAGGGGGGCAGCAGAGGACTTTCGAGCTCTCTAGGGGCTGGGGGAACTGATTAAAAACACTCTTGGTGTGAGGCTGCATGTTGTGTACTGACCCCACATGCACACGCTTCTGCATGCCCACCCTGTGCCCCTCTGTCTCAGAGCCCCACCATGCACAGTGCCCCACTGTCCTCTGGCCCCAGGATAGGAGGAAGGTACCTGGCTTCTGCAGGTGTCCACTGGAATGGAAGAATGATCAATAAGGAGAATGAGAAAAGTGGCTCCTGCCCCAAACTCCTGGATGACACCCAGCAGAGAAGATGCCAGCAGAAGAGGTTTTGGGCAGCAGAGTGGGGTGGGGCCATGGACGGCAGGAGAGTCAGGTCAGGTAGAGAAAATGAGAAGAGGAGAGGGTGGTAGAATACAGGGACTCAGGAGGAAAGGCTCAGGTGTCTAAAGTTTAGCTGCAAGACTAAGGCTGGGTTTCCTTCTTTGTCCTTTCTAAGATGTGACTCCTAGAGGCAGCATCAGCAGCAGCACCCAGAATCCAGCGGTGTCACGCAGTGCATGTGAGTCTGTGCAAACACATGGGCACTTGTGTGCACACTTGTGTGCATGTGAGTGTAGTCAGGGCCGAAGTCTCTTTCTCTCCAGAGTCTAGGGCAGGCATATGCTGCCTTGCAAGGATCTGGAACACACCGGTTTTCTGCTGCTGAGTGTGGAGTGCCCATGCAGTTAGGGATTCCTTCTGTCTCTGCAACACTGGGAGCCTGGGGATGCGAGGGGAACACGGAGTAAATGAGTCTCCTACCCCTGCCCCTGGGCAGTAAGGCTCCCGTGTGGGTGGCTTCTGCAGAGCCCATGGTATAGGGTGGGGTGCAAGAGCTGAGAAGGTGCTTGGACAGCACCTGAGCCAGAAGGTCAGGTGCTGCTCAGCGCAGAAGCTGACATCAGGGTAACATGGAGTCAGTGAAGAGGAAGGAAGTGAGCACTGGCCGAGCACCTACCGCATGCCAGGCATAGGGGTGGGGCTCACAGGTGCACCTCACTCAATCCTGACACTCCTGTGAGGCATCCTGACAGATGGATGGGTGGTCCCAATAGCCTTTGCATTGCTGCTCTACCAGAAACCTGTTTGGCTGTCACCAGCCTGGACATGGTCAGCCCTCAGCACCTCCATTGCCACCTGTTCCTCCATGATTCCTCTGGCTTTCCCAACAGCAGGGCAGGGGGGGTTTCATTGCTGTGTCCCCCATTTTACAGGTGAGGAGAAAGTTTTGTGCCTTATCAAGGGTCACATGACTAGTAAGAGGCAGAGCTGGGACTCAGGCCTGGGTCTTCTGCTGAGGAGCCAGGAGTCCGAGGGTACGAGCTCCAAGCTGGTGCAGGGCTGCCCCATGCCGGTGGCTGGCCTGGAGTAAACAGTCCTGCCATATTTGTGGCAGGCCTGGTCACTTTGACCTTGTTACTATTACTCATCGGCTCCCAGGGCTTCTGAAGCTTGTGTATGTGCACACATGTGCACGTGTGCGTGAGGGGTGCCTAAGAGGGTGGGAACTCATTCAAGTGCAAAGGAGAAAACATATTTGTCTCATAAAAGTATTTCAATTCAATTACACTAATTTAGAACCTATGCTTTCTTCAGCGGAGAGGCTGAGTAAACTTTACTTGGAAAGGAAAGTGTGGAAGGAGCTTACAGGGGTGTTTCCAATGGCATGGAGGGTCCCTTCTCAAAACACACCCTGGTCCTTTAGATGCACCCTTGACTTACTGGCATTTAACACATACTTCCCAGTGACCGAGGAACCCATGGACAATGCCTTACCAGGCTAGCCCAGATTAGAGTCCCCTTGGACTCTAATAGTAATACAACTGTGTTTTCTGTTTTGTAAAAATAGTGCACGTGGAATGAGCTGGCCTGGATCCAGCCTCCTGGGGTCTGTGGGTGGCAGGACACTTGCAGGGCGTGATCCTGGCCTCTGGGGGTTCCCGGGCGCACTCTCTTCTCAAGAGGAAGAAAGGCCAGGGCCCAGCCAGGATTGCTGGCTTCACTCTGGCAGGAAGAGATGCCCTCTTTTGGGCCTCCTCACTGGGTCAGAGTGCAGGTCAAGCTGCTGGCACCTGGTGGACATTGCTGGGTCTTGAACCAGAGAGGCCAGGGCCCCTCCCGTCCCTGTCTTCCCTTCTCTGAGAAAGGCAGGAGATGTAGCCCCATCCCTGTGTTAGAGCCCCACCTCCCTCAGGGCTGTGGGGGAGACCTTGGCCTTGGACTTGCAGCCGCTACCTGTCCAGTGAGCTCAAGGGTAGACGGCTGGGTGGCGGGCTGCAGAAATATCTTCCCACCTCTTGGATGTCTCTCCAGAAGCTCAGCCCTGTACTCTGAGCCCAGCCAGGCTAGGGGGACCAGGCCCTAGGCCTCTTCCCTGTGTCTTGGGGGCATCGGGCAGCCAGAAGGGCCCTGCCTGTTACCTCCGGAAGCTCTTCTCTCCGGGGGGCCGGGAGCTGGGCCGGGAGCCTGGGAGCAGTCCATCCGTCTCTTGGCTGTCTTTCTCTTCCTCTTGAAGAGACTCATCTCCCAGGAAGTCCCCATCGTCCCAGGATCCCACTGTGCCGTCGGTGCCCTGATACCTGACCTCCACGCAGAGGCTGGTCTGAAGGGAGAGAGGCGGTGGTGAGCAGCTGGGACGGCGGCAGCAATCCTCACCCTGTCTATGTGGCTGCTTGGTGGTGTTTTGCAGTGCTTCCACACCCTTACCTCACTAGAAGAGGTCAGGATGGTAGGATCCCTCTACCCCATTTTGCTAATGAGAAAACAGAGGCTTGGCCAGGCATGGTGGCTCACCCCTGTAATCCCAGCACTTTGGGAGGCTGAGGCAGGTAGATCACGAGGTCAGGTGTTTGAGACCAGTTTGGCCAACATGGTAAAACCCCATCACTACTAAAAATATGAAAAAATTAGCTGGGCATGGTGGCAGATGCCTGTAATCCCAGCTACTTGGGAGGCTGAGGCAGGAGAATCACTTGATCCCAGGAGGTGGAGGTTGCAGTGAGTCAAGACCGCCCCACTGCACTGCAGCCTGGGCAATAGAACAAGACTGTCTAAACGAAAAAAAGAAAAGAAAAGAAAAAAGAAAAAACAGAGGCCCTGAAAGGCTGACTTGTGCAGACCTGATCAGCTTACTGGGATCTGGCTCCAGGTCCCGTGCTCGAGGTGGAGGGGCCTGGCCTGCCTGGGACAACTGAGCCCAGACTCAACCCGAGTCCACTGTATACATAACCCAGAGTGCCATTCGGCATTCCCATGATCAGGTCATCTCCTCTCCTTAGAACAAGGGCTGCCTGTGGGCATGAGGCGTGGCCAGCCAGAAATCGGCTTGTTGGAAATGCGTCAGAATTAGCTGAAAGTGGCCTCCAGGAGAGGAGCCCAGGCCAGGCTCACACCCACGCTTCCTACCCTGGAGAGGGAGAGAATCTTGGGGCTGCCTTAGGGTTTTCCTCTGGGAGAAAGTAAAGGACCTGTGGGAAGTAGAAAAGTTCTTTTTTAAAGTTCCTTTCTTGTTAAAGAATGAGTGTGCTGAAAACTTTGTTAAGCCCTATCTTATGTAGCTGTTAGACATGCCATGCTTACAGGCACGTAGTACATTCTATGTCCTTGTACTTTAACCAAGGTATCTGTGCTGGACGTGCCCACAGGCATGTCCCAGCTCTCCATAGCTTTTACCTGTTTAGAAAACTTTTAAGTTATTAGCCAATCGGGTTTTAGTTTAGATTGTGAGGTCTGGCTCCAGCCAACGGAGATCAGACACAGCAGTAAGGTCAACCCCAAATGCGTAAGGGATAAATTTGTCTGTTTTCCTTTGTTCATTGTACTCTTCTGGCAAGATGGCTAGCAAGAGTACCCTTCCTGCAGTCCAGGAAATAAAAATTGCATTGCTACAAGATCATTTGTCTCAGCGCTAATTTTTCTTTGTGGTACTGACCATCTATTTCCAACAGCACCCAGCCCGAGCTCAGGCTTAGCAATGGAGAATCGTGATTGGGCTTCCTGCTCTGTGTCCTGGGGCCATTACTCTCTTGCAGCTCTAGTTTCCCCCAGTGCACAGGGAATACTCATTCTAGTTCCTTCCTCAAGCTACAAGGGTGATGGGAGGTCCCCAGAAAGCATCACCCTTCCTCACAGGTCTAGAGGTGACTTGTGCCTGAGACCAAGATAGGCAGCCCTCATTCAGTGTTTGGACCCCCCAGTGCCCCAGCTTAGATTTCCCAAGGGAAGGGGAAGGTGCACATGTTTTCTGAACCGTCGCTGTTCTAGACATCATGCCGAGATGCTTGAATGTACACTTATTAGACCTTTTCAGCATTGTAACCTACCTTACCTAGCATATCTGAAGGTTAAGTGACTTGCTTTAAGTCACCCAGCTAGGAAGTACCGGAGCTGGGATTTGGGCCCAGGCTGCCTGTCTCCAAGCCCCATGTCCTTTCCATGGAACCGATGTGACTCTCTTGGTGGAACCAAGTATGTTGTTGTGGGAAAATGGTGGTCTGGCATTGGAAGTCCTGGGCCTCTGCTGTTGACTATTGCTCTGACCATGGCCAAATTTATTCTGCATGTAGGACTTCACTGTTCCCATTCATAACAATGGGTAGAGGAGGTGGGTGGCAAGTGGGCTAGGTGATCTGTGAGTCCTTTCCTCCTCTAACATCTTAAGTCTGATTCTGGAAATCCAGAGCATGGGCTGTGCTATCTGTCCAACCTGCTCGCTCCCCAGTCCTCTCATCTCACTTCCCACACTATCCACGCTTCATCCAGGCTTCTGTGTTCTCCTCCCAGCCCTCCTCCCTCTGGTGTCCATATGTGGCTTGTTCTGTACCCCTTCTACTCTTGAGGTGGCTGAGACCCCTGTAACTTTAAGAAGCCCTCCCTGCCCACCCCTGCCCATGGGAGAAGAGGGTTCCTTCTAGCTCCCCATGGCTGCAGTCCTGGCTTCTGAGGCTGTTCCTCCTGGTCACCACATAGGGCTATATATTACACAGGACCCCATGGCACAGCCCCATTTTATACATGGGTAAACTGAGGTCAGGAAACAATAGCTAACGATATTATAGATTTATTGTGCATATCTGTTCTAGGTACTTTCTGTGTATTCTCCTTTAGTTCTCAGAACAATCCTGTGAGATGGATACTATAATTGTGCTCACTTTGCAGATGATATGTAGCTTGCCCAGGTCACACAGTGAGTGAGTGGCCCAAGATTCATACCTGTTTCTCACCATCATGCCAGGTGCCCACAAGTGGCCATGGCTGAGCTCAAGAGGACTGAGGAATGAAAGCAGAGCCTGGGGCCAGGCTGTCCTAGTGGGTTACTTCCTTCCTTTGTTAGAACATGTTTCAGGAACCTCGGGGCTGTGCATCACTAGTGCATGCATGCTCATGAAAAAGATCTGGGATGTGACAAACAATAGGAAATGAGGTCTCTGCCCTCCCAGGGGGAGGCTGAGCCAGATGTGCAGAGTGAAGGTCATGCCCTTGAACCCCAGCAGGGTTCAGTCTGGCCTTTGGGCGATGAGAGAAGCCTCTTTAGTGACTCCCAAGCTGGGTCCGAATGGAAGGACCGGTTGGTGCATTCCCACCGCAGGAAGTGCAGAGACGCCTACTTCAGGGCCCCAGGCTCGGCTGCAGATCAAGCCGTTCCGGCCGAGTCTGACCTGAGTCTCCTCCTCCCGCCACACCTCACCATGCACGCGGGGCATTCCCCAGACCACCCCATGTGTGGGGCAGGGAGAACAGACACCCAGATGGCCCCATAGGGAAAAGTCCAGGAGCTCCCTGGGGCACACCCACCTTGATGATAGCGTTGTTGTCATCAATCAGCATGTCGGTCACCTCCACGTGGTTCTCCTCTACTACCTTCTGCAGCACCATACGGAAGGTCCCGATGAGCCTGGGGACAGAAAGGGGGCATGGTGGTGACATGGAAGAGACCAGGGTGAGGAGCAAGACTGATGTCCCAAGAGCTGTAATGGCTTGGGGAGGACTCAGGTGGGCTTGCTCCTGGCTCTGGGCTGGGTTGGAGAAGGTGGACCAGGAGCCAGGGCTGGTCGCAGCCAGGGTAACATGTCCCGCTGTGGATGGTTGTTTGTGGGAGGCCCATTTCCTTGGGAGAGCTCCAAGGAGCAGTGAGCAACCTTATAGGATGTCTACAGACTGCAGGGAAGGGTGCATGGACTCCAGCTTCAGCTAAGCATTTGCAGAGAAGCTTCTAGATGCTCAGTGTGGAGGCTGGGGAAGGACCTGAGGTTCCTGGATGGACAAGTAGCTCCTCTGGTTCCACCTCCCTAACCATGACCGAGGCTTCCAGCCCACACCAACAGCGCTCACTCATCCATTCCGCATCCACAGCCTGTAAGTTCTTGGACGGCAGGAAGCTGTGACTGCAGAGCCCCCACGGTGCTGCACAGCTGGGGAGAGGCAGTGCAATGCTTTGGTTAACAGCACAGTCCTGGCGTCCAAGAGACAGGGATCTGAAGCCCAGCTCTGACACTGACTAGCGAGTTACCTCTTCATGGGCAACTTCCTTAAGCTCTCTCAGTCTCAGTTTTCTTGTAAGATGAGCTGATAATCCCTGCTTCACAGTTGTTGTTGAAGGACTACATGAGATCATCTGCAAGTGTTTTTATTTGGTTTATTTTGTTTTGTTTGAGATAAGAGTCTCACTCTTGTCACCCAGGCTGGAGTGCAATGGCGCAATCTCAGCTCACTGGGACCTCTGCCTCCTGGGTTCAAGTGATTCTGCTGCCTCAGCATCCTGAGTAGCTGGGACTACAGGCATGCGCCACCACACACGGCTAATTTTTGTATTTCTAGTAGAGACGGGTTTTCACCATGTTGGTCAGGTTGGTCTCAAACTCCTGACCTCCGGTGATTTGTCTGCCCGTGGTCTCCCAAAGTGCTGAGATTACAGGCGTGGGCCACTGCGCCTGGCCCTGCAAGTGTTCTTATCAGAGGCCCCAGCACACAGCCAGCACTCCAAAGCAGTTGGGTCCGTTGCTATTCACGTGCTGCCTCTAAACTGTGAGCCCCTCAAAGGCACGGCTGGTGCTCTCTATTCCAGCCTCTGTCTGACATTTCTAGCATACTAGAGATCTCAATACCTGCTGGCTGAATTAATGAACAACAGTGGATGCCCAATCAATGCTGATGGAGTTGACTTCAACCCCATTGCACCCCATGGTCAGAAGGCTTTTTATTGCTCTGGGAGAGAACAGGGAACTCAGAGAGACGTCCTCACATGGTGCTTCTACATGGGGTGGATTGGAACACGTACACCATTTGTAGCTGAAAGCACAAAGGTGAGGGAAGTATCCAGGTCGTGTGAGAGCTGGATGGGACCTGGGACATTATCTGCCTGAGATTGATAGAGGAAGACAGTAAGGCCATGGAAGAGGAAGGGACACAGCTAATTAATGACACATCTGGGTAAGGTGACGTATCAGGTAAATTCTGACTTAGATGTGCTTGATGTCTATACCACACTGAAGTCTGTGGAGAGTGAACACTGATTTTTTAAAAATCCTCCCATTTGTGTGAGGGGAGGAAGTGGTAGGGTGGCCGTGATGGATGGATATGAAATGCTCCCCTCTTGAGCTCAGAGTCCCATCCGCCAGTGCACCCCACCTCCCCAAGAGTGAAACTGTTCACACCACTCTAAAGCCAAACTGGGCTTCTGGGCGCTTCGAGCAGCCCCGTGAAAGCCTTCTCCCACAGCTGTAGGCAGCTCTCCCCAGCTCAGGCAGTGCCCCAGAGACAGAAGTGCTGGGCTGGGGGCCAGGAGCCCTGGAGCCGCTGTCCCTGAGTCTCAATTTGGTCTTTATAAAATGAAGGGGGAAGGGGACTCTTAGCTTCCATACCATGTAGACATTCCAACAGGAGACCATGGGCACGAAAGGATACACTCATCTTCCTGCAGCCTCACCTCATTTATTCTAAATCAGTGGTTCTCAAACATCAGCATGAACAGAATCACCTGGAGGGCTTGTGAAAACACAGATGGCTGTGACACCCTTCTCCATGGATGTGTTGGAAAATGTGTCACTGGTGGGAGAGGAGAGGGCAGTGCTGATCTGTAGCTTTTGCTGGTTTCCGTGGCATACATACTCCCACCATGGCCACTTCAAGCTTCTAACGTGAAGTCACAGAACTGAGTCCACCGTACTTCAGTTCACACCACTGGCCCTGCCCCCAGGCTCTGATTCAGTGGGTGGGAGGGGGCCTGAGAATGTGTATTTCTGACAAGTTTCCCGGTGATGCTGAAGCTGCTGGCTGGGGAGACACTTTGAGAATCCCTGCTCTACTGTTATCCTTTGCCGACGGCTATTCAGCTGCCTTGATTCCTCTAGGGCCTGTCGGGCACCTGTTGAGCATGGGGTGATCAGGCACATCTCTGCAGAATTAGATGCTCAAGCACAGCAGAGGCAGCTCCCCAGGATCAGCGGAGGTGCTGCAATGTGACAAGATACCCCCAGGGGGCAGGGTGGAGCTATTCCCCCTGCAAGTGCTCAGAGAGGCGTCTGGTGCCTTCTAGGCCTAACCTGCCTGAGTCTCAGACCTTAGACTTGGGAAGAACCTGAGAGGTGACCTTGTCCAGCACCCCTTCCAGGAGGAATCCCTGGAACAATCTCCCTGACATGTGCTTTCAAGCCTCTGCTGGATACTCCCGTGGTGGTGACAGTGATGGGGCTGTCACTGGTAGTCCATTCAGCCACAGCTTTTAATCACACAGTGTGCCAAGGTTGGGCTCCAGACAAATCCCCCACTCTTCACACCCTGGTCCGAGCCCTGTCCACATGCAGAATGCCATCCCTAAAGGGAAGCAGTGTAGACAGTGAAGAGCCTGCACTCTGGAGTCAGACAGATATGGGCTCACTCAGCAGGACCCAAGGGAGATTTCACCCCTTACCAGTGGTATGGTTTTGGCTCCTTTCCTAGCCTTCCAGCTTCCACCGGACAGTGGCGAGGAGACTGCTCATGCGAAATTCCTCGAACGCCACCGGCACTCGGTTGCCAGCCCCTCCTCCCTCTCTAATAATACGCAAGGCTGACCATCTGGAGGGCCCACACAGGGGCGTCTCCTTTGCAGGTTGGGCTCCAGCAGCAGATCCAGGCTGTCCCCCACCCTTCCAGCTCTGCACAGCCTCCAAGAGCCCAGGCTGGTCTATGGTCTGGATGGGGGACTGGGGTGCTAGGAGTTTGCAAGATTAAAGGAATCAATACCCCCAAGAGTGGCTTGGAGGCTTTTAACTCCTAGCAGTTCACCCCCAACCTCTCTCAAATAAAAGTAAAGATTATATTCTTTGACACAGATAATTGATATTATCTCAGTCTTATGTAAAGTTAAAGAAAAGCATTTTTATAAACCTTTGGTCTGTAACATACCATTTAAGCAAAAACAGTGTTTTCCATGAAAACACGGTTTCAAAACAAAGGCCCTGATGCTGCTTCTAGGATGCTATCCCTCAGCCCGTCCTCTATAGATGTTCTCTGGGAAGAAGCTGGGACAGGAAGAGATAGGAGAAGCCCCTAGCTCTGGCCCCCGTGGTGACCCTGGAGGTGACTCTGCCTGCCGCAGCTGGCCTCTGTGCATCCTGTCTGCATGCATAGTAGGGTCCTGCTCCTCTGCATGGGTCAGCATGGAGGAGCTGCCTGAGAGAGTGGGGCCCAGGATGACTAAGGAACGGTGGGCTCATATGCCCCTTAGACGGCTAAGTCATTTCCCTGGAAATGGGAGTTGTGAGGTCATGTGTTCTGTGGGAAGGAGCACTAGTGTAGGCGTCAGGAGGCCTGAGCTGAGACCTGCCTCTGTCCTGAATCTGCTGTGTGACCCTGGACAAGAGGCCTCTCTGGGCCTCAGTTTCCCGGGGGCTATTAGGTGAAGGAGCTGGGGCTAACTCCATGTCCTCCTACCACTTGCCTTACATGGCATCCAGGTCACCAGGGCAAAGAGGGCACCTCTCATAGGAGGCTGGCTGGCCCCACGAGGGCTGGGGGGCTGGGCAGAGCTAGGATCCCCACGTAATTAGCTGGCAGGAGGAGGCTTCTAGTCCAGACGGGCCCTCAGACTGACCACAATAGAGCAGCAACTGGGCACCAGAATCCTGTCAATAATTCATCACTTTCCCCTGGGAGCCCGTGTCGGGTGTCCTGGGCCCTGCGAGGCCTCTCCTGCTCTCCTGGCTCCTGAATTATTCAGGGCCCCTGGCATCCTCAGCAGGCAGGAGGCTGGAGGCCAGGCCATGGCCCCTCAGAGGTCCCAGACAGGCAGAGCTGGATGCACAAAATCTCCTGAACCTAACATTTCTTCCTCATGGGAAAGCCGAAGCTTCCTGGATGCGGTCTTTGTTCCAGATGGGGCTGAGCAGAAGTGAAGGTCTCCTGGTTTCTGACTATGATGCCTCCTTCCTTCACACCATGTCTCTGCCTCCTGGCAGCCTCTGGAACCACTGGGTGAGGGGCCAGTTTCCATGCCGCTCTCTGCTTCTAGGACAGTCCCTCTCTGTGAGATGGCAGTGATGGGATCAGGCTCATTTCTCATACCAGCCTCCGTTACCTCAGTTTCCCCAAATGCATCAGTCATGTGAAGCTGAGTGTTACCCTTGAGTGCCCTGAGCCATTCAGAGAAGAGGGGCTGCTCTGATCCCCCCCTGCAGGCTCTCCTGCTCTATATAACCTCTGCCTCCTAACACCCCGGGGGCATTTATTCATTCTTTTATTCCACAAACTAATCAGGGCACTGCCTTTCTTGGATGGGGGCAGGGAGAGAAGAAGGAGAGTTAGGATAGGAACCATCCCCCTTTCTGTCTTCCTTTTTATTGGCACTTAACACCTAAATTAAATGCAGTAGCTGACGCCTGTAATCCCAGCACTTTGGGAGGCTGAGGCAGGTGGATCACCTGAGGCCAGGAGTTCGAGACCAGTCTGGCTAACATGGCGAAACCCTGTCTCTACTAAAAACACAAAAATTAGCTGGGCGTGGTGGTAGGCACCTGTAATCCCAACTACTCGGGAAGCTGAGGCAGGAGAATCACTTGAACCTGGGAGGCAGAGGTTGCAGTGAGCCAAGATCATGCCACTGCACTCCAGCCTGAGTGATGGAGTGAGACTGTCTCCAAAACAAACAACAAACAAACAAATAAAACCACCTAATAGAAACTGTAACTTTCAACACATTCACTGCATGGTAGTCAATTTCCCAAATACTTCTGATTTGTTTGTAGCGGTTTTTTGATGGGCTCAAGGGTTTCCAGCATTTCAGTGGTTAGGCTGGCGGCTTTCATTGTAAATGATTTAGCAATGTCTTCCATGTCCTCAGTTTCCACCATCACTGCTCAAATACTTTGGTTTCTGGGAGTTGGATTAGGAAGAGGAGATAACTGACATGCATTCTAGCCCTGGCTCTACCACTGTCTATCCATGTGACCTCAGGATCCCCTCTGAGACTCAGTTTCCTCCCCTGCACAGCTAAGGTTGTAGTGGCCAAGCCATATGGCTCCTGGATGCTCTGACATCCACAGTTGGGTTCCTGCAGGGCTCTCAGGCGCCCTCCCTAGTGCTTGACTTCTGATTCGGCTTCCTCCTTCACACCCACTTGGTCTGTGTGTGGGCCTGGTGCTTGTTCCTGTTTCTCCTGTCCTCATAGGTCACACTCTCATAGTATCTCACTCCAGGGAAGAAGGCTGTGCTTTGCCTGGGGGGCCCTTGGTGGAGGTGTCTCACCAACCTTGTCTGTGGGTGCCAAAGGCAGTTTGCTGAATGGTATCATGCCATGGGAGGCAAAGGGAAGGCCTCTGTGCCCTAAACATTCTCCATGTGGCTCTGCCAGCAGGTCTGAAATGCCCTTGTCCTACACTCAGCTGAGATTTTGAAAGCTCCTAATAAAACCCACAGAATCAGGGACTCTCTGAGGCCCATAAGGCTGGGCCTCTCCTAACTCAGAAATTCCCTCTACAACATGATCCACTCTTCGCTCACCCTCTCCCAGTGGCAAGGAGCTTATTACCTCCTAAGACAGCACACTGGCTGGAGAGGCTGGTTATCTTTCTGCTGTCTGCTGTCTTCAAGCAGCCTATTCCTCATCCTGCCTCTAGATACACACCTCTCTTTCCTCTTCCCATGGCAGAAAACCTTCTGGGAGTGTAGGGGCAGAGACTGTGCCTCAATCCTTCATCTCAGTATCTCCAGTGACTAGCACAGTGTCTGACTGGCAGAAAGTATTTGTTCAGTATGTGTACGATGAGTGACTACAAGGTTGACATTTCTAGATGAAAAGATGGTGGATGGATGGATGGATGAATGGGTGAATGGACAGATGGAAGGATGGGCTGGGAGTAGTAGATCATGCCTGTAATCCCAGCACTTTGGGAGGCGAAGGCGGGAAGAGGTCAGGAGTTCAAGACCAGCCTGGCCAACGTGGTGAAACCCTGTGTCTACTAAAAATACAAAAATTAGCTGGGCATGGTGGTGAGCACCTGTAATCCCAGCTACTCGGGAGGCTGAGGCAGGAGAATCAGGATAATCACTTGAACCAGGGAGGTGAAGGTTGTAGTGAGCCAAGATCAGGCCACTGCACTCCACCATGAGCCACAGAGCAAGACTCTGTCTCAAAAAAAAAAAAAGAAAAGAAAAGAAAAGAAAGATGGATGAGTGGATGGAAGGATGAATGAAAGGATGAAAGGATGGATGGTGGATGAATGGATGGAAGGACAGAAGGATGGATTGATGGATGAATGGATGGAAGGAAGGAAGGATGAGTGAATGGATGGATGAATGGATAGATGAATAAATGGGTGGATAAATGAATTGACAAATGGATGGAGGGATGGATTGATAAACGGATGGACGAGAGGAGGAAGGATGAGTTGAGTCAATTGATGGATAGACAAATGGATAGACAGATGGATGACTAAAAGGAAGCGCAGATGGATGGATGGATGGATGAATGGATCAATGTATGGATGAATGGATGAACAGGTCCTCTGTGATTTTCCCTTTCAGGCTTTCATCCATTTGTCATAAGATGATCCTTAAAATCCCTTTCCTCCTGGCAACTGTAGGGTGGTGCCTACAAGAATTCTCTATAACCAGTATCAGAGCAGTAGACTCCTTGTCTTTCCTGCTCAGATCAGAGGTGTTTTAATTCTATTAGTATGATTTAGGATGGGGTCTACTTTCCTTTTGTTTGTAGTCTCCTCCCACTGCTGAGTCATTCTGAGTCCTCAGTGAGCTAATAATACCTCCACACCTTGGACGTGTTGCAGTTAAGCCATGAACTCCTCCAGCTTGTATAAGAGCAATCATTTTTTTTAAAGAGATGAGATCTTACTATGTTGCCCAGGCTGGCCTCAAATGATCCTCCTGGCTTATCTGCCTAAGTACCTAGGACTACAGGTGTGTGCCACACCTGGCTGTGATTTTTGAATCCAAGATAGTACTTTACATTTATAATACTTAGCCACTATTCCAACCTGTTCAAATCCTTCTGAATTCTTCTTCATGGCCTAGAGAGAAGAACACAACTTTTATTGAGCACCTCATAGTGATAATGCTCATATGGCAGGTGTATTTCACTTGCGGAGTGGAAACTCCATAGGGCTAGGCGCCCCACCCTCTGCAGCACCTAGTTCAGTATCTGATACACAATAGGCACTTAGGAAACATTTGTTGAATGAGTGAGTGAACATCTATTTCACTTAATTCTCACAGCTGCCCTTTGAGGTAAATGTCATTTCACACATGAGCACATTGAAATCAGAGAGGTATGTAATCTTCCCAGGGTCACACAGTAGATGACTGACATGATTGTCTGAGATCAGGCTTGCCTCATTCCTAAACCAGCACCCTAAACTGTCAAGCCTGCTCTCAAGGCTACAGAGTGTCTCTTGGAGGAGATCATCAGCCCCTCCATCCTTTGCCTTTCCAATGGGTAACTGTCCCCAGCATGGCATTGAGGGAGACTTTAAGAAAGGGACAGGAAGCTTTGATGGGATTGGGGACAGAAGGGGTGAAAGGAGGCAGGTGTTCTTGGCTGACAGCAGCTGGGAGGACTGGGGGATTCTGAGGACAAGAAGAGGGAGCAGAATGGGGATCAAAGACCAGCCCAAGACTTCTTTGGTCTTTGAAGATCAATCCAGGGCAGGTTGGGAGTGTAGGTCCCCCTTTTAAGCCCCAAGCAGACGGCAGCCCAAGGAGAAGGGCAGGCTCCCAGCCCCTCCAGGCCCATCCCCTCCTGCCCCATCCCGCACTTACTTGTTGCTGAAGACTTTGCTGTAGTTGAAAACCTGAATCTCCAGCATCTCATTTCTGTCGATGGTGCTGGCCACTGGCCACCGAAACATCTGGGGAGAGAGGGACAGCTTTGGCTTTGGTGGCAATAACAGGTAGGAGCCCGGGGGCGTGGGAGGGCAATCTCTGGTGTGGGGGTCTCCAACAATCAGCCAAAGTGGTCCCTCACTTGGGCCCCATGCTCCCCAGGGACAAAGCATTGACACCTGGAATCTCATTTAGTTCTGATGACCACCTTGTAGAGAGCACATTGGGTCCACTCTTCATTCACTTTGAAAGAGTGCTCGGAGCGGTTGGGGGCCCTGCTCAAGGTCATGTGGTAGGTGAAGACCTAACCAGGACTTCTCACTGCCCACACAGTGTGGCTTCCATGGGCTCCCAGCTCCTGACGGGGGTTGGGAGAGGACCATGCCACCAGGGTGGTGGTCGGGCCCCAGGGCGACAGCAAGGATTGTGGGCGTGAGCCTGGTTTTTGGTGGGTGCTGAATAAAGCTGTGAGCTCCAGCTCTCTCCCATCAGAATCACCCTGACCAGTGCAGGCACCGCCTGGACTCCTAGGTGGAGTTCAGACCACTCCTCCCTCCGGCAATGGTAACATCGGGGACAGGGTTGAGTTGCTTAGTGTTACTGGGGTCAGGCCCACAGCCTGTCCCCATCTCACTGTCTCTAGATTCGCCCTTACCACTCTGTGTTGCTTCTTCCTTAACTTAGTACTAATGATGAATAGGAATTTGATTGGGATTTTTCCTGGTGCCCTAAAAGTGGCAACAACAGCTCAAAATAGAGACTGAAGTGACCCAGTGCCCCCTTCTGTAAAGAGCTGCCAATGGGCAGAGCCAGATATCTTCCTAGGGCTTCCTCAAAGGCCCTGCTACCTCCAGCCATCACCCAGCCCACCTTCCTGGGATGGGAAAGAAGACTGAGTGAGGGAAAGGTGGGAAGAATTCTGTCCTGGGCATGCTGTTTTTGTGGTACTTCCTGGAGAAACGGCTTATGGCGATGAGGTACCTGCAAGAAGGGGAGTGTGGCATGCAGGTCCCCAGTGGCATCTTCAGGGCAGTGGCCTGGCAGGATCCCCACGGAACACTGCAGGGCAAAGAGCCCAGCCTGCTACCATTGGCTGTGACAAGTTTTTGATTTGTGCTTGAGTGACCTGATGACACTTTTTCCATGGGCTGCCCACCAGGGGAGGAGTCTCAGCTCAGATGAGGCTGTGGGGCTGTGCCCCATGGCAGGAGCAGGAGTGCGGTAGAGCCAGGTGTCCTAGCTTGGGCTCCATACCATGTGACAGGACACTCAGGTCTCCCACAGAAGGCACCCACATGGCATCCTACGAGAAAGATAGCATTTGCAGGCCCGCTGTGCTGGCAGCATCAGAGCTGGCTGGAGCATGCCAGAGAAGCCGCCACACCGCAAGGAGGGGCCCCATCCATGGCAGACACCAAGCCTCGGCCCACAGCCTCCAGCCGGAGTGGGGGAGGATTCGGAGGGCCTCAGCAGGGGTCCTTGCCCCACTCCACGCCCTGAGCCATAAGCATAAGGGAATGGGGTGGCCGGGGCGAACAGGACATGAGACTGGAGTAGGAAGCCCTACTGGACAGGATCAGGCAGCTCTGAGTTCTGCTCAGGACTCTGTGAAGAGACCATGTCCGGGAGGATTTTGATAGATCGGCTGGAAGGCAGTGACTTTTTATTTTTTAGTTCCATTTTTATACCCTACTAAATTCAGACTGCTCCATAGGCCAATAATAAATAATAATAGGAACAATAGCTGTCATTTATAGGGAAATTTGTCTTATGCAGGGGTCTGAATGCTTTATGTGTATTCATTCATTTAGTGTTTTCAATGGCCCAAGAGGCAGGTAATGGCTTCTGTGCTCTATAAACAAGGAAGTAGGCCTCAGAGCAGGTGTGTGATTCGGGGCACTCTGTTGGTGGCTGAGCAGGTGCTCGGGAGGAGGCTTCTGAGAGCCCACCCTGCATGTTTGCCATCACCAACCCTGAGATTCCTTCTCCCAGCCTGGGCACTCAGAGGGCTTGGGTACCCTGGGCCAGCCCTACAGGTCACTGACCAGTGTGGGCAGGGCCTGTCTCAGGAAAACGGCCGTGGTGACATCTCCCTTCAGAACTGGCTAAGTCGCAGGTAGGACCCGGCCTTGGCATGAGAGGGAGGAAGAAGCAGAGGAAGGAGAGGGAGAGGTTCTGGGGGATGGGGTGGGAAGGGTTCTGAGCAGGGCCTGGGGAGGGCTTTAGAGGCGAGGCGGGCACAGGGCAGAAGGGTGGGCAGAGGGGCCTGGGAAGTGGAGGCAGCCCGGCCCACAGGCCTCATTCAGCAGCCCCAGCTTCTGGATGCCTCTGGCAGCTCAGCAGAGTGTGTGGTTTTCTTAATGAATCTGCTTTTATGGGGCTGCAGGGAAATAACGCAGCCCAGGAAGGCCCAGCTCATCAGCCGCAGCCTGCAGGAGAGCAGGGTGGGGGTGGGGATGAATTGGGCAGGGGTGATTGATCCCCCTGAGGGTCTGTGGGTGGGATTTTGGCATTGGAAGGAGAGAAATCAGGAGACGGTGGAGATGGCCCTGTGAGAGGGAAGGGGCATTGAACGGTGGCTGGAGGCTGGGGCCTAAGGGACCTGGGCCTGGCTAGGGGGCGTGGGCCAGTTTGCTGAGTGAGAGTTGGGGATCAGGGAGGGCCCAGGAGAGAGGGGTGTGTGGCTCAGGTGCCCTGTCAGGAGTTCATCATCGGGGTCTAAGCAGTCGCTGAGTTCTGGGAGGCTTGGGGGGAGGGGAGGAAGGAGCCTGGGGCCTCACTGAGTCACAGTCACAGCAGCTTCTTCGGCCTCTGCCTTGCTCCCCCTCTTCCACGTCCCTCTCTTTCCTACCGCAGTTTCTACCCACACGAGGCTTTCCCCTCATTTCTCTCTTCCTCCCTCCCACTTCATTCCCGTGCTTTCTTCTCCTCACCACATCTGTTTTATCTTTTACCAGTTTCTCCCTCTGTCCCTGTCTCAGTTTCTTTCTCTGTCTCTCTGTCTCTATCTCTCCCTTTGTCTCTGTATCCCTGTGTCTCTCTCAGGGCTTCTTTGTCCTGCCGCACATTGCCATCCGTTCCAGAAGCTTTTAAAAGTCCCAAGGCCCAAGCCTGGAGGGATCACATCGGCCCTTCTAGGTGGGGTCGGGGCATCGGCGTGGGCCTCGCAGGGTGACCGGCCTCCTGGCTGGAGGGAGGTGACTCACGACTGGGACTGAGGGTGATCCCCATTTGGCATCCCTAGGAGCAGAGGCATGGGCTGTGATAAAGAGACTTTTTGGGTTGAATTTCCCTCCCTTTATACTTCTCCTTGTTAAAGCTTTTCGATGGCTCCTCCACGGCTCCCTGAAGGAGGTGGGGTTTCCCTTTCCCACACCCAGAGTCCCCCTGGCTGTACCCAGGCAGCATTCCAGCCCCGATCCCATTGCTGACATCGTTTGCTAAGCCAGCGCCTGTGAGTTCTGGGTACCTCACAGAGCTCCCAAGGACATGCACACCCGTTGCTTCTTTTCGTTCTTCTGACAACACCGAGGCTTGTATCTCATGCAGACTGGGAGCCTCTGTGGTGTTGCAGAAAGTCCGAGTTAAAGTCAGGAGACTTGAGTTCTAGCCCTGGCTCTGCCACTCACTAGCTGTGCCTCAGCTTCCCCATCTGTGAAATGGGGGTGACAGTATCTACCTTAGAGGGCTACTGAGAGACTCGAATGAGACCTCACAGGTGACAGCAGTTTGTAAGCGACACCGCACTGCAGCATGTGTTCAGTTTAGATTTTCCCAGTGGGAACGCGGTGCAGGTGAGCAGCTGCCTCGTCTCCCTGCCACGCCCCATGCCCCAGTCCCCCATCACTTTCCTCTTCTGCCTTGGTCTGTGGATTTCCTGTATCTCTTTCACTGCTTCTTCTCTTCCTAATTTCATTTTTCATTGCCTCCTCATTTTTGCAGTGTGTCCTTTCCACCATTTGCGGTGATGTGCTGAGAACACAAGATGAGATGAGGATTTTGAGGGTTTGGGAGCCACACTCCTCTCCTGACTATGCTATTGAACTTGTGAGCTATTAGATTGAAGGAAAAGGGCCTGGGCACAGTGGCTAACGCCTGTAATCCCAGCATTTTGGGAGGCTGAGGTGGGCGGATCATTTGAGGTCAGGAGTTTGAGACCAGCCTGGCCAACATGGTGAAACCCCGTCTCTACTAAAATACAAAAATTAGCCACGTGTGATGGCACATGCCTGTAATCTCAGCTACTTGGGAGGCTGAGGCAGGAGAATCACTTGAACCTGGGAGGCAGAGGTTGCAGTGAGCTGAGATCAAGCCACTGCACTCCAGACTGGGTGACAGAGCAAGACTCCGCCTCAAAAAAAAAAAAAAAAAGATTGAAGGTAAAGGGCTTCCAAAGGAAGGATTTCATCTGGGTAGCACTTAGTACTTCCAGATCACCTTTGACCAATAACCAAGGCTCACAGCAATGTGGCAAAGAAGTGCTCCTTTGACAAGTGGTTAAGTGGAAAGGCAGGAGTTGCCCAGGGGCACAGGGTTGGTTGGTGGCAGAGGCCGGATTCAAACTCAAGTCTCAGGATGCGTAGTCTTGTTCAGTCCTCAGGGCATAATCCACTACTGAACCCTCTCCTGAAGCCTGCGTTGGCAGAAGGGCCCGGGAAGTGGAGGCAGCCCAGCCCACAGGCCTCATTCAAGCCAAACATAGTCGCTCAAGATGTCACGAGCCAGCAAGCCCCATGCAGGGGCGAACATTAGCTGAGCACTTGCTGTGTGCCAGGCTCTGTGCACGATGCTGGGCAGACTACAGGCATGCAGGGTAGTTTCTCAGTCTTGGGGTTGGTCCTGGATAGTTCTGGAGACAGACAGGCCTGGACTAGCAGCCTGGAATAGGACTGTTGACAGAAGTAAGGTGGTAGGTAGTACAGACAGAGAGGGAAAGAGGGCCTCTGTTGGGGGGCAGTCTCAGGAGCCCTGAGAGTGCTGAGTCCTGACCCAGTTTCCTGGTCTAGGCTGAGCCCTGACCTGGCTGGTGCTGGCCAGGGCACAGGGTTCTGCCTCCTATCAGCCCCAGTGATCTAGGACTCTGCAGAAAAGGTTTCCCTGATGCACACTGGAGAATGACCTGGATTATGTCCAGCTTGGCCACGGACTGAGCCTGAAACCATCTTGAAAATACTGAGATGCACTACCAAGCTTTAGAGCCGGGGTTCCCGACCCCCAGGCCATGGACCAGCACCCGTCCATGGCCTGTTAGGAACGGAGCTGCACAGCAAGAGATGAGTGGCGGGTGAGCCTGAGCTCTGCCTCCTGTCCAATAAGCGGTGGCATTAGATCCTCACAGGAGTGGGAACCCTACTGTGAATTGCACATGTGTGGGATCTGGGCTGTGCACTCTTGAAGAGAATCTAATGCCTGATGATCTGAGGAGGAACAGTTTCATCCCCAAATCACCCCCTGCCACCACCATCCCAGTCCATGGAAAAATTGTCTTCCACAAAACCGGTCCCTGGTGCCAAAAATGTTGGGGACTGCTGCTTTAGAGTATAATGGAAAGAGACAGACTTGGGAGCTTCAAGACCTGGGCCCAGTTCCCCTAGGGAGGCCACTGCACTTTCCCAGGGCACAAAGGCTGCGTCTCTCTGTCTCTGTCTCTGTTTCTGTCTTTGTCTCTGTCTCTTTCCCCAGATTCTTCAGCGTTGTAAGTTAAATGTAGGATCTCAGGTTTCAGCTGGTCTTCTTGGGCAGTTCTCTTCCCTGCTCTAAGGCCTGTTTCTTCAAGTGCAGGACAAGAGGGTTAAACCACATGATCTCTAACCTTAGAGATCAAGGTGATCTAAAGTCCCTTTAGGTGATCTCATCTGTGCCTTGCCTGCTTCCTTTCCATCCAGGCCCCAGCAAAGGGCTTGAGGTACCACTAGCACTACTGAGCCCATGAGGTCTGGGCACAGGCCTGCGGTGACAGGTGCCAGTCCTAGTGAATGTCACTGTTTTGTTCATTCTTTCACTTGGTGACATTTTCTGAGCTCCATGCTGGGTGCCAGCCCAATGATGAACATGACAGGTGCATTTCTGGCCTCCAGGAGGTAACAGCCCATGACTTCCAGGTACAAGCAGAAAGGGACAGATGAGGCCAAGATCCCCTGCCTTCTCATCCCCCAGGCTGGCGACCTCTTCCTCCCTGGGACTCAGAAGGCCCAGGGTCCCACCTTGTTTGTAGTGGGTCCATCTGCCCGCTAGACTGAGCCCCTTGAGGGCAGGGCTGAGTCTTGTCTACTTTGCAAGTGACCAGAGGCCCTGGAATCAGAGAGACTTGGGTTTAAATCCTGGTGCGGCTCCTTATCACCTAGGATGCTACCAACCCAGCAAGTTCTAGTGAGTCTAACGCTTGCGCCAAGCTCTCAACCCATCTTGCCGCACACTAAGTGCTCAGTAAATAGCAGCAGTTCCTCTTATCATTGCTACAAGTACGATTGTTACTCTGGCCTCTCCCATGGGGCCTGGTCCACACAGGGCCTGTGTTAGAGCCAAAGCAAACTGGCTGAAGGTGGCCACTCCTGCTTCCCCAGGGCACAAAGGCTGGGTCTTTCTCTCTCTTCCCCCAGCTTTTCTAGCATTGTAGGTTAAATGCAGGAGCTCAGGTTCCAGCCTCTGGGAAAGGAGACACCGTGTCCAGGCTCTGTTTCCACCCATTGTTGTAGAGAGCACTGTCTTTCTTCCATGGCCTCCTCCTCCCCACTCAGGTTCCTAGCCCAGCTGCTGCAGGCCCTCTTACCCTTGCCTGAGCGGAGGAGGGGCCCCTCCCTTGCTTGGAATCCCTTACCTAGTAGAGCTGTGAGAGACATTTGCTTTCTGGTCTCTCATTGCATTTTTTTTTTTTTCAGCCTTGTGACAGTCCCGTGGGGCAGGTAGAGCAAGGAGCATATCCCTTTTACAGAAGGGGAATCCCAGCCCAGAGTGGTTCCCCAGCAAGGACTGTGGGGCAGGTCTCATGACCCCCCGCCAGTGTGTCTCGCTCAGCTGGCTCCTGCAGGCCCTGGGCAGAGTAAGGCAGAGAGAAGAGGCTTTCTGGGAGGTCAAGAGGCTTTAGGGGGATTTGAAAGACCTCTTTTCCAGGATATTCTAGAGCCACTAGCAGGCTGGTTCTTTCAGGGGGAAGCCAGGGAAGTTTACGACTTGTCCACGGGGTCGAGGGATAGAGGTTAAAGCCAAGGGACAGCCCCAGGCTCTCTTTGGGACCGGGCTGACCCAGGCCTCCGGGGCCTTCCTGAACAGGAGATGGGAGGCGGCCTTCTGCTTTGTGGGTTGTGCACTGCTGACCAGTGGTGGCCAGAGCTGCAGCCACTTCACAGAGGGAGAAATGGAGGCGGGGGTGTGGAGAGACTCCACCAAAGGCCTGGTAGGGGTGGTGGGAGTCAGGCCCTATCACTGTATCTAGAGAGGGCGTGGGTCTGATGCACGCATGAATCCAGAAGCCTGGCTTGGCTGATTCCAGAGCTGTCACCTGGGGAAAGTTAGTTACCATTTGAGCCTGATTTCATCTTTGGATTATCTCAGAGCTTGACTGGAAGGGGTATGGCTCAGGAAGCAGCTCAGGGCTGCTGCTGGGGCTGCCACCATCTTCCCACAGCGTTCCCTGGTGTGAAGTGCAGGATGGCCTGCGCATTGCATGTCATTTTGCATCCTTGCTCCCCACCCCACTAAATAAATGTCAGTAGATCCCTCATTGCGATAACCGGAAGCTTCCCTGTCCCTGCATTGTGCGGGCAGCACTTTCCCCAGGGGAAAGCCACTTCCCTCATTGCATGCCCTGCTCTCTGACCTTAGTCACATGCTTCTTCTGTAACTGCCTGGCTTCTGCCCGACTCCAGTCTCTCCACACTGACTCTGGCTACCCCATTCCTAAGCTCCCATATGAATCATCACGGACTTTTGAGCCCAGGTTCCTCCCTCTAGGGTGTCTCAAGCCCAGCCCGACATGCATGAGATACTCAGAATGTGGCCCTTGCTCAGGGCTAGCAGAGACAGACTCTCCCTCAAGGCGGGCTTGGCAGAGTTGGGAAGAGGAAGGACACAGTGATTAACTTTGAATGTCATGTATACCTGTGGCTCAGGTGTCCAGGACACTGGGCATGGAAAAGGGTGGCGGTACCCTTGGAAGGGGCATCAGGTTGCCACCTGGCTGGATGCCTGGGCTGACACGTCCCCTGGGAGTCTTGGGAAGAGGGAGTCAGATGCTGTGCCTGGTGGATTTGTGAGCAGAAGCCCAGGAAGTTAGGACTATGGGGAACCGGGCCAGGGTGCTGGCATCTTCCCCCAGCCCGCCCAGTGCCCAGACTGAGGAAATGGGGAGGGGAGGGAACAGGCCAGGTGTGAAATGGGGCAAGCTTGAAGCCTCTATGACAGCTGGCTCAGTGGATGGCCATGGCTCCACTCTCACAATCATCCCTCATTTTTTTCATCATTTCACAGAGACCTTCACGCCCATCACCAACCCCATTTGACAAACATGGTGACAGGCTCAGAAACTGAGGTCATTGTACAGCCAGGAGGGGGAGAAGGTAAGGACAGAAACGTCCTTAGCTCTAGTGATTCACTTTAAATGAGGAACTCGCCTGTCCTGGGTAGCAATGGGAACGTGCCCATAGGGAGGTAGTGGCAGCTGTGCCCTGCAGTGGTTGGGGAGGGCATGGCGTTGAGCAGCAGTGGTTGATGGCTGCACCTGAGCTTGAGTTAGGAACAAGGTTTTGCTCCCTGTGTCTCCAGCTCTGGGTCGAGGACACAGCCACACCGTGTGACCGGGTTTCAGGGGGAGGGGTAGACAGCTGGTGCCAAGTGTCAGCCTGGTGGCTGCTCCGTCAAACCCCAGCAGCCAGCCTCAAGAGGCAGAGTCTGTCATGAGGCTCTTCCCAGCCCCCACAGAGCCAGACGGGAAGCCAAGCCTGGGCGAGAGCGGGTACACTATTCGAGGGTCATGACAGAGCTTCCAGTTTGTGCCAAGATGGTGAGGGCGGACTGCTGGTCCTCACCCCAAAGTCAACCCTGGAGAAACTACAGCAACCAGAGGGGAATATAGATCCTGGAAGCCGCAAACAAATAGGTAAAAGAATGTGAGGAGGCTGGGTGTGGTGGTTCACACCTGTAATCCCAGCACTTTGGAAGGCTGAGGTGGGTGGATCATTTGAAGGCAGGAGTTCAAGACCAGCCTGGTCAACACGGTGAAACCCCATCTCTACTAAAAATACAAAAATTAGCTGGATGTGGTGGTGGGTGGTGACTGTAATCCCAGCTACCTGGGAGAGTGAGGCAGGAGAATGGCTTGAACCCGGGAAGTGGAGGCTGCAGTGGGCGGAGATCGCACCACTGCACTCCAGCCTGGGCAGCAAAAGTGAAACTGTCTCAAAAAAAGAAAAAAAAAAAATTGTGAGGTGGCCGAGGAGGCCCCAAGCTGCTTGAACTGGTGTGTGTGTGGGGACTGGGGCTTCCAGCCAGGCCAGGTGCCGAGGGGATGGCAGGGAGAGGGATGCTTTGTAAGTCCTCTCGCTGCTCCCAGGCACTCCCGTGGGAGGCTGTCGCCTACTCCTTTGCTGATAAATTTGTGACAGCAGCCCGGCTGGAGTGAGGATTGAGAAGAATCATTGTCAATAGACCAGCAGCTCACGTCTTTTCTCACGGACTCCCAAAGCTGTTGCTGGAAATCCAGACTGTCTTCCCTTCCCCATGGTTCCCCTAAAGATGTGGAGATGGAGCCCTGACTCAGGTGGGTGATTAACACTGTCTCCCTGAGGACTCCCACCTCAGCGCCCATGCCTGCCCTGCTCTCCAACCCTGGGGACTGACACAGACCGGCCTTTGCGACATCCCCAACACTCACCCACCTCGTTGGGCCCTCAGCTGGCAGCTCACATTCAGGTCTACAGCACCTGTGGGCTCGTTCTCCACAGGGAGTAACAGGCCCAGACCCGGCAGGGCCACCGAGGAATGCCAGGCTGCTGCCCCCGTGTCATTTGCAAACGGGCCTCGCCTGTGCAGAGGTTTCTGGGGGCAGTATGAGGGGGGTTCCTACACACCCTCCTCACCACCTCTTTCAGGAAGCAGCTGAGACGTGAGGGGCTTGGACCAGGCCGGCTCCTGGGACTAGGGGCCAGTATGTTCCCCCAAGAGGCAGCAACGCTGCTCGTCCCCCTCTGGGCTCAGGGCTGAGGGCTGAGGGTGGGGGGTCTTGGGCCTCCTACCTCATCGAAGTCAGCCACATCCTCGCAGTTCTCAAGGACCCGGGAGTAGAAGGATTGTCCTGTGGGGAAAGAGGAAATAAATTCGAGGGTCAGACCAGTCTAGATGACAAGCATGGGGTCAGACGTGTCCAGATGATGAGCGTGGGGTCAGACCTCCTCAGCCTGGGAGTCGTCCTAACAGCATCCGACTTGTCGTGCAACGTGGGACAGCGTGCATAACTCTCCCAGGGTGAGGCCAGTCCCCTGCAGCTTCTTCTCTGACCCTCTCAGCAGCCCTAGGAGGGAGGCGGGTCGAAGGCCGTGAGCTCCATATTAGGAACGGGACTGCCACAGCACAGAAGGCCCAGGCTGGTCAGTGTGGCTGTGGGAGTGGCCCCCAGCTGCTCTTCACCACGCTGCTGCTCCAGTGGCTCTCTCAGCCTCCTCTGCAGCCTCCCCAGCTCTGCCAGTGGCCCCGGGCCTTGCTGCCCCCAGCAGAGGACTAGTCTGGAGGGCAAGGGCCCTGCCTGCCGACAGGGGTCTGTGAAGCCCAGCCTCCTTCTGTGACCCTGTCTGCAGCCACCCCAGGGGCTCCTGCCCAAACAGCAAGTCAGATCCCAGACAGCCATCCCCCATGGGCCCGAGGCCTTCCCCTTCCGCCACTGTCATGGTTCGTCTTCCTGTCAGCCTTAGCAGTGAAGAGGGTCTCCAGCAGTTTCCTCCTGGGCTCTGTTCCTGCCACCACTTTCCCCACTGACAGGGGAAGTAGACAGTGTGTGAGATGGCTACGCATTGTCCCAGGCTCCCCTGTCCATACGCCACCCAGTAGGGTGCATCGGGAGGACGGAGGTAAAGCTGCCCTCCTTGCTAGTCCAGCTGGAACTGGCCCCAGGCATGGGGAGAAATAAGTCAGGAGAGAATCGAGGGCAGGTTGAGGGGGCTCTAGTGTGTGGGAAACACCAGCGAGTTCAGCTCACTTTGAGAAATAGCCGCTGGGGTCTCTGATGTTCCAGGCCATGTCCTGGGCCTTGGGATAGAGGATGGACCAGGGACAAGTGTACTGGCTCCCCCGCTGCAGGGAGCTGATGGTCTAGAAGGGAGGCCAGGAGCCAACAGGGCACCAGTGCAAGGGCAACACCATTACTATTATTTTTTTTTTTTTTTGAGATGAGTCTCACTTTGTCCCCAGACTGCAGTACAGTGGCACGATCTCAGCTCACTGCAACCTCAGCCTCCCAAGTAGGTGGGATTGCAGGCACCTGCCACCACATCTGGCTAATTTTTGTATTTTTAGTAGAGACAGGTTTTCACCATGATGACCAGGCTGGTCTTGAACTCCTGACCTCAGATGATCCGCCCACCTCGGCCTCCCAAAGTACTGGGATTACAGGCGTGAGCCACTGCACACGGCCTCCAGTGCAACACCATTCAGTACATGCGCCAAGGTGCAATTTTGCACAAGAAACAGACATGATGCAGAGAAGGGAGGATAAATACTGTTTTAGGGATGGGATGGAACCACAAGAGAAGGGGTTGTCATTTCTGTGAGGAGATAGGATGTGTTAAAAAAAAAAAAAGTTGTTACTTAGAATTATTATCCTCTGTCAATTCCACACCAAGGGAAAAAGGGCAGCATCTATAATAGAGTTCCATTAATTAAAAAAAAAACCCACCCAAATTATGTGCATCTATTTCTTATATGAATAGACAAACATCTCCAACCATCGAAAGTGGTTACCCTGGGGAGGGAGAGTGAGAAGATACTGAAAGCAGCATACTTTGATGTGAGCCACCGTGCCTGGCTGAAAGACAAAAATATATACATGTGAATTTGAATTTGTTTTTCAGTGACCATCTTTGATTTTTATAACTGAAAGACAAATACCCTTTTTGTTTGTTTGTTTTGAGACGGAGTCTTGCTCTGTTACCCAGGCTGGAGTGCAATGGTGCAATCTCGGCTCACTACAACCTCCACCTCCCAGGGTTCAAATGATTCTCCTGCCTCAGCTTCCTGGCTAGCTGGAAATACAGGCATGTGCCACTGTGCCTAGCTAATATTTTTATTTTTAGTAGAGATGGGGTTTCACCATGTTGGCCAGGCTGGTCTCGAACTTCTGGCCTCAAGTGATCTGCCCATCTCGGCCTCCCAAAGTGCTGAGATTACAGGCATGAGCCACAGCACACAGCAAAAAGACAAATACCTTTAAATCTCCACCAGCATAAACCACTTCATTGAAGGGCTGTCTCCAGGTTGAAGCCAGTCCTATTTGGGATTTAGTTTGGGTTGTCACTAATGGAACCCACGGCATGGGGGGAGCGGACTGTGCTCCTCTTCCTACAGAAAACCCAGGAGACCAGGCTAGAGTGGCACCAAGCTAAGGAGGTATTAGAGGGATCAGAGCTCCTCTGAACCTTCCCTGTGATGCTGGGAGCTTGGCGAGGAAGGGGGCTCAGCAAAGCAGGCTTGTTCCCTCCAGGAAGTGACCTCTCTCCTCTGGTGTGGGTGGCCTCATCTCTACAGGAAGAGCTCTCCAGGGTCCTAGCAGCTTTCATGACCCAGGAGCTAGTCCTAGCTCAATGCAGAGCTCCCCTCTGACAAGGAGGGCAGGATGGGGGTGGGGGCGGGGGGACAGTGGTGGCGTGTTAATGTCAGATCCACTGAAACGAAGAGAGTGGATGCACTGCGGAAGGGTGTGTGTCTGTCTGTGTGTTTTAGCGTAGGGGCATGTGGGGAAAGGGCTGGCTGCATCTGAGATAAGGAGGAAAAAGCCATAAAGCAGAAGCTATCTACGCAGAAGAGATGTGAAATAAACAAGATGGGAAAGGAAGAATCTTTAGCACTAACAAGGGACAAAAAAAAGAAAAAAAAATCAACAAGAAATATCTCAACAACAAGCCCCCCACCCCCCGCCACCCAGCAACCAAGGGAGGAGAGGGAAAGTGTCTGAGGTTTAAGCTTTCAATTTTTCCCACAAGTAACACACAATATAAATTGAGAATCAGGTGAGCAGGTTTGTGCACGGGGGCTTCCCCTAAAGACCTGCTGCTCTGAATAATCAAAGACCTTTTCATCCTAGAAGATTTTAATGAGCCTTGGATATAGCTGTCCTCTAAGGTCTCTTGGAGTGAAAAACAGAGCAACCCAGCTGAGGATTAGGAGAGGGTAGGGAGCGGCCCTGCTCCAAGGTGGTGTCAGATTCAAATGTGCATGAAGCACTGAGGCTCAAGCCCTCCTCTGCTTGTGCATTTCCCCATAGCTTTGCTAGAGAGGAAGTAAAATACGTGAAATTAGCCACTGCAGAATTTATACATCAGGGCTCTGCTTTGAAATGTGGTAAAACCTCATTGATTTAGGCCCTGGGGATTTAGAGATGGTGAATATTCTCAAACAGGATGAGCTAAATTTACCTCTAGATATTCTTTTTTAAAAAAGGTTTGCTGAAACACATCAATCATACAGAAAGAGTGGAAAGGCCAACTTATTAAGAAAACGAAACGTCCTTCAGCATTTTTGGAAAGCCATTTCAGGAGGGCATGTACAAACAGTGACTGGCAGTATTCAAGTGGTTCTGTTCTGTTCACTGGAGCGGAGCCAGGGACCTCCATCATCCGTTCCAAGTGATCAAGGGAATGACTAACCCATCTCTTGTTTCAAGTTCATTTCCACCTAACATCTCTTTGTTCCATGTCAGTCTTGTTGACATTCCAGCTTCATTTTAAATGGCTTTCAGACAAAACCATTAAAAAATCCCAACATCCAATCACCTTTCTTGCCACAGGGAAGATGGAGAATAAAGCTTGAAAGAAAATAGCTTCTTCCTTGCATGGAGAGGCTGTTGTGGATGGAGTGAGAAGGAGGTTAGATGGGGAAAATAGAACAGCATCCTCCTTCCTTCTGAGGCAGCTGCTCCTGGGATAGCTGAGCTGTTTGGTCTGAAATAAACTCCTCCCTGAGTCAATAGATGGAGTATGAATAGCAGAGTCTGTGCTCAAAGTGTAACAAGTGCGTGGCATTGAATATACCCATTTCTCCATTCACCATTTAAAAATATCCACACTGCAGCTACCCTCGTAAATGAAGACGAGCTCAGCGCTTGTTTCAGAAGCAGGGTGGCACGCTGGTCTTTCATGGGACATGATTTAAGGGGACAAAATGTTCCATCAGCACAAAATAGCTCCCTCTTCCAGACAGCTTACCCTGCTAGGGCCATGCCTCTGAGAAAAGGCAGATGTGCAGGGACACGGCTGCCAGCCCATGTGCGTTCATTCATTTCCACAGGCGACCAGAGCTTTCTTGCTCCTGGCTTGTGTGCCATTTGGCCTTCACAGAGGGGAGTTGTACGAAGATCATTCAAATCTGGATGATGCCTTTAGGAGAGTATTACGATCCAGAGGGAGATGTGTCAGATGTGGAAAATTCTGCCAATTATATAAGGCAGAATTTTGTCATTGGCATGCAAAAAGTGTAAACAAAGTGAGAACACAGGAAAAGGAGCAATGACTCTCAATGTAGCAGATTAAGGAGGCGTTGCAGAAGCACGGACATTGACACTAGAAGACAAGAACTCTGGGTATTGAGAGAGACTGGGGAGCAAGGAGAAGGAGGGAAATGCAGGCAGAGAGAACAGCGTAAGAAAATGTTTGAAAGTGTGGAGCACAGAATGAAGCCCCAAGGAGCTGGACACAGGACAGGGGAGTCCCCATGGTGAAGGGAAAAGTGAAAATGGCCTGCCCTCAAGGAGCAGCCTGTGGAAGCAAGACTGGAGAGCGGCTGGGGTCCCAAGAGGGCAGGGGGTGAGATGGTAGGCTATCCAAAGGGGAAGAAGAAGGTCCTAAGGCTGTTTTTCAAGGACGTCATGACTCTTCCAGGACCCAGCCCACTGGCCTGTCTCCCAGCAGTGCCTGCCATTGCTGTTGCCCTATGGGAACTGAGAAACAGTAAAACTCTGCTCGTGACTCAGACCTGGTGCTGCTATTTTCTCATGTTGTTTGAAATCAGTAAAGCCTTGTACGTACTGCCTGGGATGGGCTGTACAGAGCTCAGCAAGCAGCCCCGTCCCCTCCCGTGACGTTCCCATGTCCTGGCGTCTCCTCTTCCTCCCTTCCTCTCTTCCTCCACAGCAGCTCTCTGAGTGGTGGCCCTGCTGTATTCTCTCTCTCCCCACTTCAGATCAATCTGTTCCTTTTGAAGGCCAGCTACTCCCATGGAACACCAGGAAGTAGGGTCCAGTTACTGCTTCATGTGGGAAAAGGAGCCAGGCCCTCTCAGGTGTGGAGCCTGGCACACTGGCCCATGGGCTGAGGGCCGGGGAGCTGGTCGCCGGGGAGCTGGTCATCCAATCCCTTGGGGTCTCAGAGTTACCACCTGTAAACTGGGGGTCATTATCCCAGACCAGCCCATGTCCTGGGGCCATCACGAGGATGACAAGAGACTGTTATGGGAAAGTCTAATCAAAGCATCAAGTCCCTTACAACCACAAGGGCATAGGATAGAGGTTAAGGTTCTTGGGCCAGAGTCCTTGAGTTCAAATCCCAACTACCTCTTCCTAGTTTGGGTGCCCTGGATGAAGCTAATTAACTTGACTTTGCCCTCATTTCCTCATCCTTAAAATAAAGGAAATGATAATGCTTAGAACAGCATCTGGTGCAGCTTACCCTTCGATAAGAAATAGCTATTATCAGTCTACTAAAGAGTCTTGTTTCTCCTTTATTTTTTTGAGATGGAGTCTTGCTCTGTCACCTGGTCTAGAGTACAGTGGCGTGATCTCCACTCACTGCAGCCTCCACCTCCTGGGTTCAAGTGATTCTCCTGCTTCAGCCTCCCAAGTAGCTGGGATTACAGGTGTGCCTGGCTGCCTTTTTTTGTATTTTTAGCAGAGACAGGGTTTCATCATCTGGCCAGGCTGGTTTCAAACTCCTGACTTCAAGTGATCCTCCCACCTCGGCCTCCAAAAGCGTTAGGATTACAGGCGTGAGCTATGGCGCTCAGATCACTTCTCCTTTAGACCTTTAAGTTATATGCTAAATATAAAAATGGCCTCTTCTATTATGAATCACATTTATAGCTTATTTTTAGTAGCATGTAATCAGAAATAATTTTTACCCTCATCTTATATAATGTTTTTCAAGTTTTAGGTATTTTAGGTGTGATTCTCTTTTCTTTTTTCAAAACTAGGTGAAACTTACATTCATGGATCTTAAGTGTAAAATTCAATGAGTTTCAATAAATGCATATTCCTGTGTAACTGCTACACGGTCAAGACACAGAACATTTCCATTTGCTCCACGTGTTCTCTTGTATCTCTTTCCCGTCAATTTCTAGCCCCCTGGTAACCAGTGTCCTGATTTCTAGCACCAAAGATAATCACTTTTGCCTGTTTTGAGCTTCATATAAATGGTGTCTTACAGAATGTACTTTTTGTGTGTCTGGCATCTTTTGGTCAATGTACTGTTTTTGTGATTCATCCATGTTGTTGCATATATAAGTAATGTGTTGATTTTTGTCGTAGAGTGATAGTCTGTTGTATGCATATACCACAACTTGTTGATCCATTTCTCTGTTGATGATGTAAACTTGTGGGTTGCTTCCAGGGTTGGCCTATATGAGTCAAGTTACTATGAACATTCATGTGAGTCTTTCTGTGGAAATATAATTTTATTTCTCTTTGGGAAATTCCTAGGAACAAAATGCTTATGTCACAGGGTAGGTTCCCTTAGCTTTATAAGAAATTGCCAAATAGTTTTCCAAAGGGATTGTTTCATTTCACACTCTTGTTTGTTTGTTTGTTTGTTTGAGATGGAGTCTTGCTCTGTCACCAGGCTGGAGTGCAATGGCACGATCTTGGCTCACTGCAACCTCCACCTCCTGGGTTCAAGCAATTCTTCTGCCTCAGCCTCCCAAGTAGCTGGGACTACAGGCACACGCCACCACACCCAACTAATTATTGTATTTTTAGTAGAGACGAGGTTTCACCATGTTGTTCAGGCTGCTCTCGAACTCCTGACCTCAAGTGATCCACCCGCCTTGGCCTCCCAAAGTGCTGGGATTACAGCCATAAGCCATTGGACCTGGCCTCATTTCACACTCTTATAAGCAATGTAAAAAAAGTTTCAGGTGTTCCACATCCTCATCAACATTTGATTACTGTCAGACTTTTACATTTTAGTCATTTTAGAGTATGTGAAATAGTATCTCTTTGTAATTCTGAGTTTCATTTCTCATGACTTAAGATGTTGATCACATTTTCATATTTTTATTGGTCATATGTCTGTCTTATTCTATGGAGTGTCTGTTCAAGTCTTTTGCCTATTTAAAAAATGTCATCATTTGTCTTATTATCATTGACTTATAGGGGTTCTTTATACATTCTGGCTACAAGTCCTTTGTCAGATAATGTTTTCATCCTGTGTGTGACCTGCCTCCTCATGCCTTCTTAAATGTGAATTTTTTATGAATAGGAGTTTTCAATTTTTTTTACTCTGTGACTAGCCAAAGAGAGTTTCTAATTTTTAAGAAATGCAAGTTTTTAGTGAATTTTTTATCTTTAGTGCTTCAAATTTTTTCTTTAAGAAACCTTTTCCTAACCCAAGAATATAACAAAGATGTTCTATATTTTCTTCTAGAAGCTTGTCGTTTTTAAAATATTTAAATCTATAATCTATCTTAAATTAATTTTTGTGGGTGGTATGAGGTAGGAGTTTGAAGTTCATTTTTTCTCTGTAAAGATATCTACTTATAGATATCCAACACCTTTATTCAAAATCAATTGATTTTATATGTATAGGGTTTATTTCTGGACACTGTATTCTGTTACATTGGTCTATATATCTACTCTTAAACCAATGCCACACTGTCTTGATTCCTTTAACTTTATAGTTAGACTTATAATTAAATAGAGTTGACCCTTGAACAACACAGGGATTGGAGTACTGGCGCCTCATATAGTTGAAAAGCTGTGTATAACTCTTGATTCCCCAAAAACTTAGCTATTAATAGGCTGCTGTTACCCAGAAGCCTTAATGATAACATAAACAACCAATTAACACATATTTTGTACGTGTATTAGGTACTGTATTTTTATAATAAAGAAATCTAGAGAAAAGAAAATGTTATTAAAAAAAAAAAAAGATAAGGAAGAGAAAATATGGCCAGGTGCAGTGGCTCACAGCTGTAATCCTAGCACTTTGGGAGGCCAAGGTCGGGGGATTACTTGAGGTCAGGAGTTTGAGACCAGCCTGACCAACATGGTAAAACCGCATCTCTACTAAAAATACAAAAAGTAGCTGGGCGTGGTGGTGTATGCCTGTAATCCCAGCTACTTGGGAGGCTGAGGCAGGAGAGTCGCTTGAACCCAGGAGGCAGAGGTTGCAGTGAGCTGAAATCACACTGTTGCACGCCAGCCTGGGCAACAAGAGCGAAACTCCGTCTCAAAAAAAGAAAAAGAAAATATATTCACTATTCATTAGGTGGAAGTGGATCATCATAAAGGTCTTCAGCCTCATGATCTTCATGTTGAGGAGGCTGAGGGAGGGGAGAGGTTGGTCTGTCTCAGGGGTGGGGGAGGTGAGTAGAAAATTCACGTATAAGTGGACCCGTGCAGTTCAAATCCATGTTGTTCAGGGGTCAGCTGTCGTTTGAACCCTCCAATTCTCTTCTCCATTTTCAAGGTTGCTTTAGCTATTCTAGATCACTTACATGTCCATATAAATTTTAAAATAGTTTTCAATTTCTACAAAATAGCCTGTTGTGATTTTTATCAGGATTTCATTCAGTCTATAGATTATTTTGTGGAGAATTGTCATCTTAACAATTCTGAATCTTCCAGTCCATAAACATAATCTAATTTCTACATGTTTGGGTTTTTAAAAAATTTCACTCAGCATTCTGTTCTGTTTTGTTTTTAGGGTGGAAGTCTTTCATGTCTTTGGTGAAATTTATTTTCCCATGTATTAATCTTATATCCTGAAAACTTGTTAAATTCACTCACTAATTGTACTAGCTTTTTAATAGATTCCTTAGGATTTTCCACATAACCAATCAGGTCTTCTGTGAAAAAAGGTAGTTTTAACTCTCCCTTTCCGACCTGTCTGAGCTGTGTTTTTCCTGCCACCTTGCACTGGCTGGAATTCTAGCACAGGGTTGAATAGAAGCGGTGAGAGTAGGTAACTTTGCCTGACTCATGATCTTAATGTTCGATATTTCTGAATTAAGTATACCGTTAGCCAGATGTGTTTTGTAGTTGTCCTATATGAGATTGAAGAAGCTCCTTCTATTGGTAGTTTGCTGAGAATTATTATCATGAATGGTTACTGAATTTTGTCAAATGCATTTTCTGCATCTGTTGCTATAGTCATGATTTTTTTTCTTTGCTGGGTTAATATGGTGAAATATTTTGATTTTCTAATTTACAATTAGAAAATCATTCTAATCTTGCATTCTTGGGATAATACTCACTTGTCATGATGTATTATCCTTTTCATATATTGCTATTCAGTTGGCTAATATTTTGTTAAGGATTTTTTACACCTGTGTTCATGGGAGATATTGGGCTGTAATTTTCTTTTTGTGTAAAGTCTTTGTCAGGTTTTGATAACATAAAATGAATTGAGACGTGTTCTTCCTTCTCTATTTTCTGAAAGAGTTTGTGTAAGATTGGTATTACGTTTTCCCTTAAATGATTTTTACAGGCCGGGAGCAGTGGCTCATGCCTGTAATCCCAGCACTTTGGGAGGCCAAGGTGGGCAGATCACTTGAAGTCAGGAGTTTGAGACCAGCCTGGCCAACATGGTAAAGCCCTGTCTCTACTAAAAATTAGCCAGGTGTGGTGGCAAGCACCTGCAGTCCCAGCTACTCTACTTGGGAGACTGAGGCAGGAGAATCTCTTGAACCCGGGAGGCAGAGGTTGCAATGAGCTGAGATGCACCACTGCACTCCAGCCTGGGCGACAGAGCAAGACTCCATCTCAAAAAAAGGAAAAGAAAAGTTTTCTACAATACAGCAGTGAAAACATCTAGACCTGAAGTTTTCTTTGTAGAAGGAATTTTATTGTAATCATCATCATCATTGTTATTACAAATTTTTCTTTAATAGATATGGAGCCTCTTTAGATTTTCCATTTCTTTTATGTCAGTTTGGTAAATTGTTTCTTAAAGGATTTTTTCATTTTCATCTGAGTTGTAGAATTTATTCAGGTAAGTTATTTATAATATTCCCATATTTTCCTTTTGATGTAATGATATTCCCTCTTTAATTCCTGATACTGGTAATTTGTGTTTTCTTGCTTTATTTTCTTGGTAAGTCTTGCTAGGGTTTATCTATTTTATTAATGTTTTCAAAGAACCAACTTTTGGCTTTGTTAAATTTCTCTGTTGTCTATTTTCTATTTCCTTCCTTTTTTACTCTCCTTGGGTTTAATTTGGTGGGGTGTGTTTGATTTTTATTTATTGAAATGTAATTCACATTCCATAACATTCATCCTTCTAAAATGTACAGTTCATAGTTTTTAGCATATTCCTAAGGTTGTGTACCCATCACCGCTATATAATTCCATCACCCTGGAAGAAGACTCCATACCCATGAGCAGTCACCCCATTCTCCCTCCCCACAGACCTTGATAACCACAAAACAACTCTCTGTCTGTATGGATTTGCCTGTTCTGAATATTTCATGTACATTCATGCACCACATAACACTATTTCGGTCAACGACGTCTTGCATATACAACAGTGGTCCCATAAGATTATAATATTGTATTTACTGTACCTTTTCTATGTTTAGATACACAAATATTTACCATTGTATTATAATTGCCTATGGTATTGAGTACAGTTACATTCTGTCCACATTGGTGGCTGAGGAGCAGTAGGCCATACCATATAGCCTAGGTATGTGGTTGACGATATACACACACACACACACACACACAGAGAGAGACACACACACACACACAAACCATCTAGGTTTGTGTTAGTACACTACATGATGTTCACACAATGACAGAATCGCTTTAGGATGTGTTTCTCAGCATGTATACTCCTATCATTAAGTGATGCCTGACTGTAAATGAGATTATACAATATGTGGTCTTTTGTGTCTGGCTTCTTTCATTAAGTATAATGTTTTCAAGATTTGGGTTGAATTTACTTTTCTTTTAGTAGCTTTTTTGAAACAGAGTATTGCTCTGTCACCAGGCTAGAGTGCAATGGCACAATCTCAGCTCACTGCAACCTCTGCCTCCAGGGTTCAACCGATTCTCCCGCCTCAGCCTCCCGAGTAGCTGGGACTACAGGTGCCCTACACCATGCCCAGCTAGTGTTTGTATTTTTAGTAGAGACGGGTTTTCACCATGTTGGCCAGGCTGGTCTCAAACTCCTGACCTCAGGATCTGCCCGCCTTGACCTCCCAAAGTGTTGGGATTACAGGCGTGAGCCACCGCACCTGGCCTCTTTTGGTATTTTTTTAAGGCAGAAACCCAGATTACAATTTTACACTTTTCTTCTTTCCTACTATAAGTACTTAAAATGATAAATGTTAATATGTTGTATTTTCATTATAATTCAGTTTAAAATGTTTGATGAGTTCTCTTTTATTTTCTTCTTTGACCATAGGTTAAGAAGGGTATTAATTTACAAATATTTGGAACTTTCAAAGATATCCTCCTGTTGTTGATTTTTAGTTGATTCCACTATAGTCAAAGAACATGCTTTATAAGATGTTTAGTCTTTTGAAATGTATTGAGACTCGTCTAATTGCCCAGCATATGGTCTGTCTTGGCGAGTGTTCTATGTGCATTTAAGAAGAATGCATATTTTTCAGTTTTGGATGTGTAATGTTCTGGAAATGACAGTTACGTCAAGGTGGTTGACAGTGGTGTGATTTTTCTGTCTAGTTGTTTGTGATTATCTCTGGTAATAACACTTTTTTTCCCCATGAGGAACACATCTTCAATTTTATAATGACAGTTGATGGCATGGTAGAAGAAAGAAATTCAATTCAAAGAGTTGTCCAAGAAAGCAGCGATTCCTCACATTTCTCACATAGTGTACTCTCCGAAAATCACCAGTGACTCACAGAGCCAGACTTGGGATGCTATAGAGTCCCTGGGTCTCTTGCTGGAGAAGGTTACCCCTTCACTTTCCCCATTTCTCCGTTAAATGCAGGCCTCATGGAACTATAACCCTTTATTTTCCACAAATTGTACTCCAATGTCATTTCTGCCTCCACTCATGTATTTCCCCTCAACCCACCCTGCTAACATCTGGGTTTACACCATGGAAACTTGGGCTTGGGTCAGGGACTCGTCTGAGAGGCAGGGGCAGGGCAGGGATGATAAACCCCCTCTCTGTGGCTCGGCTGGAACCCGTACTTCTTCCACACCCTCACTCAAACTCTGGCTTTGCCCTGCAACTGAGAGTGCTGGTTCCCATTTTTCAGACCCTGGCACTGAGGCAGGGAGGGCCTGTGGTGTTTGTCTTTGAGCCTGGGACAGTGCCACCCACACAGTCAACAACTGCTGGGTCTTAAGCTAGTGGTCCCAGTGATCCACAAGTGTGTAGGGTACCCATTCTGTGCCAGGCACTGGGAGTACAATGAGGTATAATGGGAGGGGGACTCTTCTACCCTCTGACAGGGTAAAAATATTGTTGAAACTGCAGCCCTGACTTTATCTTAAACTTTGGTTTAGAAAAAAAGCCAGCGGGTGAACACTGATTTCCAACTCAGCGGATTAGCCCTTCTGCTTTGAAATAAAAGAAAATAAAATAGAAACGAGGACTGTTGAGCCAGCATCTAGTGGGTTGATCATTTCAGACAGAAAGCGGTCAAGTGGTCTAGGGTAAAAATGATCACATGATAGTCCCTGTCTCAGGAGCCTTTTCTGGAACTGCCATGGAGATAAATGGGTCACTGTCTGGTGCTGCCTGGGTGGCAGGCTGCAGGGGCCCTGTTGCTAACTGATCACTGCTCCTGCACCCACAGGTGGTGTTCCTTGCTCCCACTTCTATGCCAGGTCTGTTCTGTGCCATGCTTTGTACTGTCCCTGGGAAAGCAGCCAAGGGGCGTGCCCTCAAGGCATCCACCTGGATGATGACGGCTCCGGGTGTTTTCACCCTGATGTCCTCATGTTTGCCAGAATTCAGGGTGTCAGCAGCTGGCAGGAATCTAGAGAATTGACTAAGGCCCTGTACCCCAAATCCCTGGGTCCGTGGTGTCCCCCCAGGCCACAGTGTACTCTTGTCCTGAGGCCACTTGTCCTGCCCTCTCACTCACTCCGGGATTCCAGCACTGCTCCTTCCTCTCTCATGCCTGCCTACTGGGGCTCTCAGCCCTCTGCCTGCCCTGGGTGCCTCCCCGTCACCCCTGCCCACAGTCCTCACCTCTAGAATCTTCTCTCCAAAACAAGATCTTAGCATCCTATTCTCCTGCTAACAGTGTCTCCAGTGTGACACCAAAGACCCTCCGTGTCTGGCTGCTTCCCCCACCCGCCCTGCCTTCTAGCCTCCCCTCCACCCTCCCCTGATGCATCTCCACACCTGGCCTGGCGCACAGCTGCACTAGTGTTAGCCCCCAGACCCTCTGCCTAGGATGAAGCCTTTCATGGCTTTTTATTTGAGACAGAGTCTCACTCTGTCACCCAGGCTGAAGTACAGTGGCACAATCTTGGCTTACTATAACCTCTGCCTCCTGGGTTCAAGTGATTCTCCTCAGCCTCCTGAGTAGCTGGGATTACAGGCATGTACCACCATGCCTGGCTAATTTTTGTATTTTTAGCAGAGATAGGGTTTCACCATGTTGGCCAGGCAGGTCTCAAACTCCTGGCCTCAAGTGGTCCCCCCCACCCGCCCCCCACCTTGGCCTCCCAAAGTGCTGGGATTACAGGCGTGAGCCACTGCGCTGGGCCCTTTTGTGGCCTTTGTTCCGAGCTGCAATCCTTCAAAGGCTTCTTAAATACCACGGATTCCCCCTGCTCAATACAAACTCCTGACTCACTTCTGGGCTCTGGTGGCCAAGTGGGAACCTGCTCCTACCTCCCTTCCCATCTACCCTTCCTCTATCTTCCTCTAACTGACTCTGGCTCACCTACTGGTGTGGGTTCCTGGCCTCCTGGGCTAAGTGGGTTTCCTCGCCATGAGCTGCCCGGGCACCTGTGCCTTTCTTTCCAGAATGCTCCTCATGATGATAGGTGCAGCAGTCATCTTCCCCCTTTGAGGACGAGAACCACGTCTGTCTCATTACCCCGCCATCCCCCAGTGCCTGGAATAGTGCCTGGCACACAGCTGTCCATCAACAGAACGAGTGAATACATGATTCAATACCTGATTTACAAAACACATTAAAATGAAGCTTCTAATAAATTGGGGAAAAAATTATGACATTGACAATTAGGAAATTGATCACTGCCTGATTAGTTGATAGTACTAAGGAATTGTTATTAATTTCTTTAAAATGACAAAGTATGTGGTATTTCTTCCAGTTCTTATCTTGTATAGCTATGTACTGGATATTTACACATGGAATGGTATGGGGTTTGGGATTTTCTTCAAAGTAATTTGGGGTGGGGAAGTAGGATGGGATGCAAATGAAGCAAAATTGGTCATGAATCCATGGCAGCTGAAATTGGATGGGAGAACATGGGGCCATGAGACTGCTCTCCCCGCTCTTATATATATTTGAGGTTTTTTATATAAAAAATTAAAAAAAAAGATAAGGCCAAGTGCAGTGGCTTACATCTATAATCCCAGCACTTTGGGAGGCTGAAGCAGGCAGATTACTTGAGCCCAGGAGTTCAAGACCAGCCTGGGCAACATGGTGAAACCCCATCTCTACTGAAAATACAAAAATTAGCTGAGCGTGGTAGTGTATGCCTGTAATCTCAGCTACTCAGGAGGCTGAGGTGGGAGCATCATTTGAACCTGGGAAGCTGAGGTTGCAGTGAACCATGATTGTGCCACTGCATTCCAGCCTGGGCAACAGGAAAAAAAAAAAAAAGAGAGAGAAAGAGAGAGACCCAGGGATGGGAGTGTGTGGGAGAGGTGTGGCTTTTGTGTGGTCAGTAAAGATGGCTAAGATAACCAAGACTTCCCAGTTCAGAGAAATGGCTTGCAAGTCTGTTCTTGAGCACACTTCTGGCAGCTTTTTCCTGAGGGCTTTTGCAGCAGAAGACAGTTTTACCATCATTTCCATTACATGAAAACACACTCTTACTTATCAAAGCAGGAGAAGCCTGGGAAATTTTCTGTGTGCTCTGCCTGCTGTTCTCTGGCGTGCAGTGGCTTGCTCTGGGGGAGGGAGGAAGAGAGAACACTCTCTACGTGGGGCTTTAGGCAGAAATTTCCCCCAGGTGTGGTGAGGGGATCTGAGTGTGCTCGAAGAATGGAGGCTGCAGGGAGCATATCTCTTGGGTCTACAGCAAAAGCGTAGGGCTGTGTCCATAGCCAGCCACAGGCTGCCAAGGTCGTCGTAAGGGTCCCCTGCATTGCCGCCTTCAGCAGGGACGATGCCAACCCCACATCTTCCAACAGAGGGGTGCTAGGCTGGACCAGAGCCCATAGGCAGGCCTAGGCATTGAAGGAGCATCTCAGGGATGGGGTCACTGGGCATTCTGCCTCCTTTACCAGGGACGGCAGGTAAGTTTCCAAATAGTAGATATATTTATCATCAAGAGGGAGAGAGCCCTCATTTTTCTTGGGAAAATAAATCTAATGTGGAGTCTGAGGTGGTGCCTGCAGCCAACAGTAAGGGGAAATCTCGTCCCCAGGGCCTCAGCTGCAGCTCCTCCTGCACATTCACTCACCAGGCCCACTGTGCCTTTCCTAGTTGCTCTCCCTCTGCCACTTTCTATAGCCTCTGCTCCAGCTACGTGATGTGGCTTCCTCGTCACAGTACTTGGCTGCAATTCTCCTCTTCCAGCCTCTGGTCTGGTCAGTCCCTCACCCAGAATGACTTCACCTTCCTCCATCACCAATTCCTCACCTCCTGCATCTCCATGGGTGCAGACAGGCACGGATTTTCAAGACCCGGCTTACACACTTCCTCCTCTTGCTCCTCTTCCTGCTAAGGAAGACTTCCCCGGGCTCTGTAGCTCTAAGTAAGCTGTCATCCTCTGAACATTGTTGTGATTTACCCCCACCCCTGAGCATACCGCGGCCCTCCTGTATACTGCCCTCATTTCACCTCTGTGTATATGCATATATATATATATATATATATATATATATATATATATTTTGAGACGGAGTCTTGCTCTGTCGCCAGGCTGGAATGCAGAGGCATGATATCAGCTCACTGCAACCTCCATCTCCTGGGTTCAAGTGATTCTCCTGCCTCAGCTTCCCAAGTAGCTGGGATTACAGGTGTGCACCAACATGCCCAGCTAATTTTAGTATTTTTAGTAGAGACAGGGTTTCACCACGTTGGCCAGGATGGTCTCAATCTCTTGACTTCGTGATCCACCCGCCTCAGCCTCCCAAAGTGCTGGGATTACAGGTGTGAGCCACCGCGCCCCGGTTGTGTATATATTTCTTCTCCTCTGTCAGATGCTGAGCCCCTGCCCCGTCCCCCACCCTGCACCATGTGTAGTCATAGTAAGGCTCGGAAAGAGGCATGAGCCACCATGCCCGGCCCTTTCATGGCCTTTGTTCCTGCCAATGAGCATGATCCTTCAATGGCTTCTTAAATACTACCCATTCCCCAGCTCAATAAAAACTCCTGCCTCACTTCTGGGCTCTAGGGGCCAACTCAGAGCCTGCTCCTACCTCCCTTCCCATCTGCCCTTCCTACTTCCTCTGTCTTCCCCTAACTGACTCTGGCTGACACATGCAATTGCTCTTGCTTCCCACCTATGGGCTGGAGCTGAACTTGCTAATATTTATTAAGCCTCTCTGGAGCCCTGGAAGATTCTCTGGGCTGGGGAAGTTGATAGAGGGAGTAAGAGCCAGGATTCTTAGTTCTTGACTCTTGAGGCTTTTTCCAGTCCCTTGATCCTCCTTGGACAGAAAGTTGTGGGGTGGGAGCTCGCAGTTGGGGAAATGGAACCAAAGAGTGGCAGGGCCACAGTGGAAGAGCTCAGACCCATGACACAGCAAATGCCTCTGAGACAGAAACCATGTCTGATGTCTGTCTTGAAGAGGCTCAAAAGTCAGGGCAGCATTCCAAGGTGTGGCCAGTTTCTAAACTGCAATGTGCCGTGGCAGAGCAGTAGGAAGAATGTGCGTGAAGTGCTGCTAGAAGAGGGGAAGGCTTCATGGAGGCGGTGGCACATGAGCTGGGCCTTGAAGGACGAGCAGAACTAATGGGTGTTCTCTAGGTGGGGGGTGGCAGTCATTCCAGGCAGAAGAAACATGATCAATGTCTCAAGGCTTGGAGGTGTAAAAGGGTGTGGTATCTTTTGGGAATGGCTAGAAGTTGAATGTAGTGGGAACACAGCAGGATGGGAGTCGGGGTTAGGGTGTGAAGAGGAGTAAGAATGAAAAGGCAGAGGGGGCATTGGCCTTGCAAAGCTTTGCGCCAATTCCCAGCCCAGGTGAATTATGTGGAAGCCAGGCCTGGCCTTCAGACGTCCCTGCCTCACACAGAAAATCCCCAAACCGCAGGTTTTGTCAAGAAGGCTTAGGGGATGGAAAGAGAAGGGAGACATCAAGGCTGGCCCGGTCACGTGGTTCCCTGGCAGCCCAGGTCCCCCAGCCTCGGGGCTCAGCACTGGACAGGAGATTGGACTAAAAGAACCTCGAGACCATTCGCCCTGCGTTCCGTGGGTCTGTGGTTGGAAATAGATGCTCCGTGCCGCAAAGAAAAATGATTATCTTCTGCAACAAAGGATCTCTCAGCAAAGCAATTCTTTTTACTCCCTGCAGAAAGAGTACTCCCGTAGCAATCTGTCCACGGAGTACCCTTTTTGCAGAAACCATCTCAGGAGTTGATAAAGGAACATCTGATTCGAATACTTCCTCTCTTTGAGTAGCAACCTGTGGTCAAGACGGCTCCTTCCCAGACAGCCAACTCCTGATTACTCCTGGGAACTGCGGGCCTCTGAGCTAAATGAGGACCACTGTCTCCATCTTGTTAATGGGAAACCCGGCTGAGCCCCGTGGCCTGCAGGCACAATCGAGGCTCACCCAGGACTCTCTACCTCCTGTCTGACCCAATGGGGTTGTAACTCCTGGAGGGCCAGGCCGACCCGTTCACCTCAGGGTCCCAGGCCTGTGCACAGACATCGGCATGTTCAGGAAATGCACAAACAGGGTGGGACCAGCTTAGGAGTGGCCGGGGCAGTAAGAGCTAAGAGCTAGATACAGAGCTGGCTGGGAGCACTGAGCAAGCCTGAGCCTGGGGCCGACTGACCTGAGGGTGGTGGGAGAAGAGGTGGCCACAGGCAAAGCTGGTGCATGCCCAGCCAGATGCAAACAGGGGTCGGGGGTCTGCCTGCCTGGGTTAATGAGGAACATCTTAGTGGAGGCTCCTGCAGAGCAGAGGCCAGGCCCAGCCTGCCTGCTCCTGGCACAGACTGGAACCCCTCAGACACGCTCTCCTCTTCCCTTTATATGTCACACGGGGGCCTCTGCTCACTCCTGGCCTACAGAGGGAGGAAGCTGAGCTGGAGAAAAGATACCTCAGGGGCCGGCAGCTGCTCCCAAGGAGAACGAGAATGATTGACTCACAAACACATAGGCCATTTGGATACTCTTTCCTCAAATTCTTCCATACCTATGGTTCCCTGAAGCAATCTAGTGAAGTGAGTGTTACTATCATGTCCATTTTACAGATGAGGAAACTGAGAGTCAGGCAAAGTAAGTGGCAGAACCCAGGTAGGACCGAGGGCCACGATAGCCCAGCAGGGCTCTTTCCTTAGTGTCCTGGATCTGGATGGCACAGCACAGAAAGGCAAGCCGTATGTCAACCAGCTGCTCTGGCCTACCTGGGGCCACTGCCAATGGGCACAGCTCACGGAGGGCTTCCTCACCCACCCTGACATTAAGCTTCACTCAAAAGGCTTGGGGAACCTGGGGCCAGTGTCTCCCTCTGTGTGTTTGCCAGTTTCTGGCTTTCCCTGCAGAGGACCTGCTTGGCCCCCAGTGGCTGTGTGCCGGGAGAGGCTGTGGAACACTGTAGAGCAGGTCTGATCCCTCTGAGTTGTGGTCAGGGTTGGTCTTTGGGGACGCCTACAGCTGTCAACTGCTGGACACAGCAAGTGAGCAGCTGAGACACCTCTGGTTGTAATAAAGGAACTTTCTGGAAACTGCTTGCCATCTGCCTGTTCCTGCTGCCCGGTGCCCTTCTCCAGGAGCTCTGCCCATGGCCACCTCCTGCCAATGTGGAGCTTGGAAGTGACTTCTCCACTCAGTCTGGAGAGCAGGGGTTGCAAACAGGCTAATTCCTGTGTGGTCAGTGAGGCTGAAGGCCCAGCTCCTTCACTGCTCCAAGGAGGAGATGGGTGTCAGATTGATAAGGTGCTGGCCTCCCGGTGGCCCAGCGAGAGATAAAGAGCTTGCAGGACTGAGCACTCGGGATGAGGTCCTGAGAGCTGGGAGCACTGTGCCTCGGCACCTCTGTGAATGCCACGCACAGTGTTTCACCCCTAAGCCTTGGTTTCTCGGCCTGCAAATGGGCCTGTCTGGTGCAGTCTGGACTGTCCCAGCACAGCCGCAACAGGATGGCAACCTGTAGCTTAACAGCCCCACCCCGTGCTGCCCGTGGGGCTCAGGGCCACATTTCGCAGACGAAAGGACACATTTGCTTTTCTAAAGCCAGCATGAGCCGGCAGGTGGCACACAGAGGAGATGAGGGTGCTGTAGAGAAAGCAGGCACTGGGTTGGGGTGGGAGGCAACAGGCAACCCAGACCCACTGCCTCCCCCCGCCTCCCCCCGCCTCCCCCCGCCTCCCCCCGCCTCCCCCCGCCTCCCCCCGCCTCCCCCCGCCTGACCTCCTCTGGCCAGCAGGGATACTGCCATCACTTCTACCCCTGCCTGTCGCTATGAACACAAGTGCAGTGTGGGCCTCCCAGGGTCTCTGAGGAGGTGCTGTGGGTGCCCCGGGGTTCCTGCTGGAATGTTCTGCCAATGGCTTCTCCCCTCCCTTCCAACAGAGGTTCAGGCACCATGTCCAGCCTGGGCCCCGAGGCTCACTTTGCTCTTCAGAATGGTGGGGTCCTCTCTGCCCCCTCCTCACCTCCTCATCCCCACCCCCACTCTCAGACCCCTCTCTTGGGAGAAGGGTCCACGTCTAGTGAAAAGTACTCCCAACCCCCAGGGCTGGGCAGCAACCACATGGAGAGGCAGAGGTGGGTGGTAAAGGACAGAGTCAGCCTGGCCCTGCCTTTCCCCAGTTAAAATGCTCAGGGGCTCCACTGCCCTCGGGGGCAGGTCCAGCCTCACCTCCTTGCCCTGCCTGGCTCTCCAGCCTCTGCTCCTGCACCTTCTCTGCGCTGTAGACACATAAAGCCTCTTTCAGTTCCAGAGTCTCAGCTCCTCTCTCAGCCCTGAGCACACTGTTCCCTCTGCCTGCCCGGTCCTTACCTCCTCCCCTAGCTCCCTCCTGCTGGGCCCTCGGGTATCAGCTGAGTGTTGCTTCCTCCGGGAATTCTTCCTTGACCACCAGCCACCAGCCTGGGTGAGGGTGCTGCTTCTGTAGCTGGCATGCTGGGCTCACCCCATCCTCTGTCTCACATGCCTGTCCTGCTTGTCCCACACCTGCCCAACATATGCAGGCTCCTTGGGGCCGGGGCTGGGTTGTGCTCGGCTCTGTGTTTCTAGCCCTCTCCTTGGCATACAGTAGACCCTGATAAATAGTCACTGAACACACGAGTGAAAAGGATGGAAAAAGACTTGGCAGAAGATAAGCTGGATGTTCCCAGGGTCCCCACCCATGAATAGATCTAAGAGAAGCCAACAGTGTCCCCCATGATGCTGGGGCCCAAGGAGCTACTGGCTACCTGTTTTCTCCCAGACACCCTGGGAGTCCCAGGCTCCAGACCCAGCCCCTACCCTGTGCTCAAGGAAATCAGCCTGCAGGAGAGGGAGAAAGAGGAGGAGGGGTTCCGGGGTCTCCCTGAGCCCAGTGATGTGATCCTCACTTGTGCCTCCCCAGGCGGAGGGCTCTGCACCCTGCCCAGGCACTGGCATGTTGGCAAGTGCAAGGAGACCCTGATTTTCCAGAAATCACCATGACCAGTCAGTCCCAGGCAAATGGCTACCTGTGAAAAGGCTCGTCACCCCAGCCCCTGCTAGAACTTTTCCCACCCCTCCTCGCAGCCCTGTCCTATCCCCAGCCGCCTCCAGAACATGGGCTGGTCCAGCTGTCAGAGCTGGCGTCCCTCTGAGACAGGGTCTTCCCTACCTCGGAAAGTCACTTTGGCGATCCGGTCGCCCCTGCCCCGCAGCTCCGAGACCGTCTTGAGGTGGACGAGCAGGGCCATGCCAGTGCAGGCTGCCTGGCACCGCCAGGCAAGAGCAGCAGGAAGGAGCTAGCCCGTGGAGTGTGGCTCACACGCCTCTCTCTTCTCTGCCGCCGCCTCCTCCTCCTCTTCCTGACCCCCCTCCAATGCTGCCCACAGAGACCAAGGCAACCAAGCCGAGCTAAGCTGCTCCTGCAGCGACTCACAGAACCTCACAGCCCTGCCAGCCCCCGCCCCTCCAAGTTGTCAGCCCAGCATGTGTGTGTGTGTGTGTGTGTGCGTGTGCGCGTGCGTGTGCACGCAGTGTGCAGCCCGGGAGTGCAGCAGAGTTGGAATTCATTATTCAGCAGCCACCGGCTCCCAGATAAAGCCCTATCCAGCTTCAGGTGTCTTCTCCCAGCTCCTAGAAGGGAAGCTCTGCCCACCACCCCGCAGGGCTCTGCTGCTTCCCTGCTAAGCAAGCCCTGCCACCAGCAGTAGGCAGAGAGGAGTGGGCATGAGCATGGGGGGGTGGGTACAGGGCAGGGGGCACTCCCACCCACAGGGGCACGCTACAAGAAGAAGAGGATGTATTTGCTCACCTGCCCCCGCCTCTTCCCTGATGGAGACTGTGCCCCCAAGAGGCTGGGCCCCAAGCTCTGCCCCAGGATCACTGTTTCTGAATCTCAGGAAGCAGAGAGGCTGGGGCTGCTGCCTGAGGGGAAGCTCAGGACCAGGCCACGCATGATGGAGATGCCTGGTTGTGGAGGCAGCAGAGGCTTATTCTTATGTGCTACCAGGGGCCATGTTTAAGGATCCAGGGCGCTAACCTGGCCCCAGCCCAAGGCTGGAGGTCAGGCAGGCTAGCTAGGGTAAGCCAGGCTAATGTTTGCTTTCCAGCCAGAGGAGCAGAATTGAATGGCCTTCTGCTCTAATCCTGCTAGAGGCAGGAGAAGGGATGTCTATAGTGAAATTTCTAAGGACCAAAGGAGAGTTACCCCTCCTGTCTTCCAGCAGCATACACCAAAGAAAGGGACCCTGGGGGCCGGCATCCCTGATGCTGGAGCCTGTGCAGGGTCATCTGCACCCTTGTTCTTGCCATTTGCTCTTGGTGGAATGCCCCCACCCTATCGTGGACTCAGTTCAAGTGCCTGCTCCTGGAGGTGCCTCTGCACCTGCACCCCGCCTGGGTTGGGGTTCTCCTCTGTGCTGCTCGTGCCCCGCTCATCTTACAGAGTCCTAGGACTGCTCTCCTTGCCTCTTCTGCTACTGACCCCAGGGAGACTCTGGAGCACAGCATCGCTGCACCCCAGAGCCCCATATGGTATCCTGTGCACGGTAGGATGCCCAATTACAGTTGACAGGATAAAAGAGTGAGCTCAGGGATCTACCTGAAACAGAATCTACAGGTTAAAAAGAGGAATACTAATTTTTCACAGCATGATAACAAGAGGTTACTGCCTTTGAATTCTACATTCCAAATAACCTACGGGATGTCCTAAGAGCTTTCTTTCCTCCTTCTAGATATTTCCTTGCTACTGTGCCCTACCTTTTCTTTTCCTAGTTATGTTTTTTTCTTTCTTCGCCCTTTTTCTTACCCAGTTCTTGCTTACCTTTCTCACATTTATCTAATCATATTGAATTTAAAAATGTTTTAGAGTATTCCGTTTATTAAATACAAGTGAATGCGAATTCTAATTTCAAAAGCTAAATTAGTTTAATGTCTCTTTAAAAAAAAAAAAAAAAAAACAACTAGCATTTTCTATCCATGAGGTCATCAGGGGATCTGTGTTTTTAAGGCTTGGTGGCTACAAGGTTAAAAACAAACAAACAAAACATCTCCTCCCTTGGTTCTCTGGAGGTCCTCCTCTGAAGGTGGTGAATTTCATGAGGCCTCTAATAACCTTTGCATCTTTAGAAAAAAGCCTATGAACCTGCCCCAGCGAAGGCACTGATCTCTGCTGAATCTGTTTCCACATCCATAAAATGGTAGCATTTCCACTTAGCAGGTTTCAGTGGCGTCAGCTGACCTTTCTGAAACCTAAGATAGATCCCACTTTTATTTTATTTTTTTTTTTTGAGACAGAGTCTTACTCTGTCACCCAGGCGAGAGTACAGTGGAGTCATCTGGGCTCATTGCAACCTCCTCCTCCTGGGTTCAAGCGATTCTCCTGCCTCAGCCTCCCAACTAGGGGGACTACAGGCACGTGCTACCACACCCGGCTAATTTTTGTAATTTTTAGTAGAGACAGGGTTTCACCATTTTGGCCAGGCTGGTCTCAAACTCCTGACCTCAAGTGGTCCACCTGTCTCGGCCTCCGAAAGTGCTGGGTTTACAGGCGTTAGCCACTGTGCCCGGCCATATCCCACTTTTTAATTTCCTTTCTTCTATTACCCATTTTGGTAACTCAGTATATAAATTATGTAATGAACGTTTACTGAATTCCTTCCAGAGCCAGGTGTTGAGATTCAGGGATGAATAGGGTATGGATGGCACCAGGTCCCAAGCAGAAAAGACAGATGGACTAGAACACAGGTAGGCGGTGGGTTTACGAGCAGGACTGGCTGGGCAGCCCTGATGGGGGAGGGAGGGAGTGGGTGGTCAACCTCACCAGGGCTGGGGGTCTTTGACTAATGTTTTCCTTATTGTAGGACAAGTTCCCCAGGGAGAATTTAGAAAAATACGGACATGACTGCATTCTGGAGGACGTTTTCCTTCCACTGAGTTTGTTTGCAACCATCCCTTTGCCTAGAGCTCCCTTCCCACCAGGCTTCAGTGCTTCTGCTTCTTGAGCCTCTGGGAAGCCTGTGGCTCGCCTCTGTTTCACTGGCATTTGCCAGGGAAAGTCTTTGGAGAATCCTGGTGGCAGCCACATCCTGTGAACCCATTAGCATCTGTGGTCTTCATCCACTGCCATTTACAGAACCAGACTGGGGTGGCTGGGGCTTTCGTTTCCACCCAGAGCCAGCCGGGAGCTCTGGAACTAGGCAGGGGCAGAGTCTGGCTGACCCCTGGAGGGGAGGGAAGGTCCGGGAGAGCAGCTTCCTGAGGGTTTTGGGCTTCAGGCTTTCTCCCAAGCTGGCTCCAGGCCTCCCTGCCTTCTCACCCACCCCCGGACTCTCAGCTCTCTCTCTCACAGGCCTGCCACTTCCTTTGGGCCCCAGGGCCGCCCCGTAGAGACCCACTGCCGCAGCCTCAGGACCGTGGGCCAGTGCCTGGGGCTTTTGCTTCCACCTGAGCGTGCCTGAAGCTCTGGAGCTAGACACGGGCTGGGTCTGGCCGGCTTCTGGAGGGGAGGGGGGGCCTGGGAGAGCCGGCTTGCTGGGGCTTTGGACCCCAGGCCTTCTCCCAAGCTGCCTCCAGGCTTCCCTGCCTTCTCAGCCACCCCCTGACTCTCAGCTCTCTCCCTCCCTCCGGCCTGCCGCTTCCCCCGGGGCCCAGGATCGCCTGTCAAGGCTCCTGCAGCAGCCCCAGGCCATCTGCCCAGGCGTTAGAGGCCCTCACCTTCATTCAAAGAGAGCTCAGAGCTTTGGAGCTCCGCAGGGGTTTGGTCTGGCCGGCTCAGGGAGGGGAGAGAGGGCCCAAGAGAACCGGCTGGCTGGGGGCTTTGGAACCCAGGCTTTCTCCCATGCCGCCTCCAGGCTTCCCTGATTTCTCATTCACCCCCTGACTCTCAGCTTTCCATCTGACATCTGAGGGGAAGAAGCGAGACCGGGAGAAGAAGAGGGGCCTGCCAGGCTTCTTCATGACACCAGGATTGCTGCAGAGGGAGCTGAGGTGGTGGAGCCTCCACCCGAGTCACCAAGAGCCTGGACTGTGGAAGCTGTCTTCATACCTTCACCCCTTAGGGAAAACCCGAAGGCCCTGGCCCTGCCCTATACACCAAGGCTGTATAAAACCTGGATGTGGAGGCTGGAACAGCCACAGGAGGGAGGGAGGCAGGAGTACACAGGGGTGGGCCTTCCGCAGGCCTGCTCTCCAGGGCAAACACCACCTGCGGATGCCACCCCCAAAATGAACGGTGGCACTGGGGACAAATATAAATCACACACCCAGACTTTCTATGATTTTCTTTGCGCCCCTTACCAATAAAACTCTTGTGGAGTAGTTTGAAGGGCACAATGAGGTGAGAAGTACCAGCTAGAGATTCAGGAGTAAATTGAACACAACACACACATACACACACATACACACACGCACATACATGAACACATATATACACATACACACAGATACATACCCCCACCCCCCACACATACACACGCATGCATACACATATACACACATGCACACACATACATGAACACACGTGCATACACACCTACACACACATATACACACACATACGCACACAATTATACACAGCATCCTAGGCAACCACACTCAGCCCTGCCCACTGGAGAGCCCTTTCCTGGAGCCCCCTCGGAGCTGGGGTGCAGGGGAAACCCTTGGGTAGAGAGTTCCTGGGGCCTCTTCGGCCCCTCAGGTTTCTGAGCCTGAGCCGTGGGGCAGCTGCTTTGTGCGCGGCCTCCTAAGTGAGGACCTGGCCTGTCCTTTGCAGTAGCGTCGTGTTCCAAGCCGGGTCACGGCAAGAGGGATCCCGCCAGGCCTCTGCAGCGAGTTTCTGCCTCCGTCCGGCATCTGAGCCTCTCCACATCCCGCACGCAGCCAGGCAGAGAGCTGCGGTGCGCCAGGACAAGGGGCGGAGGTCACCCTGCAGAGTTCGCGGAGACAGGAGGCGCCTTCGGGGCGAGGACCGCGGGGCCAGCTGGGGTTGCCAGGCGCGCCGTGGCCGTTGCCGGGTGACCCGCCGCTGTTTACCGCGGGGCGGAGCGGAGCGCCAGGCTCACTGCACTCGCGCACCCACCATGGCCTCTCGCAGCGCGGGCACCTTACTGACCGAGTTCAATGCCGCCTATGTGCCCCCTGGCCTCATGCCTGGGTAAGACCTCTCCCTGCCCCCTTCCGCGAGCGTCCTCCTCTGTGGTCGAAACTCAGCCCCCTGCCCCCGGACTTTGGGGTTGAAGGAACTCCGAGGCGCCAATTTTCCACCCTACTGGGTGAGCGAACTTCCTGGGGGTTTGTGGTCCCAGACCAGGAATTGGGCGGGCACCGGTGGGGCCTCCCCAGATTCCCCTTCGTAGGAAGGCGCTCCCTGGCGATCGGGCACAACCAGCAGGGGACAAGGGATCTTGCGTGGACATAGTGGGGAAGAGAGAGGAGATGGAGCTACGGGGGTTGGTGCTTGGAGACGCCCCGGGCGAGTAGCCTGCGGCGCTTAGAATGCAAGGAAAAGCAGGCCGGCACCCGGCACTGGGGCAAGGTGAGTTTTTGTTGGTGGGAGGCGGGAAGGATACCGGGTGGGTGCCCGCTCGAAGAACCTGGCAAGGCCGGAAGAGTTGTAGTTACTGGGTAATGCGTGCAGTACCCGCCCGACTTTGCGATCAGCCCCTTCACCAATCTCACTTTATCCTCCCAGAAGCTTTTCTTGGAAAGCTTCCTTGCCACTTGCCCTGAGGCTGGCTTGCTTTTTAGCACTTTGAGATGACAGGTTACACCTACCTTTCTTTTCTCTGGATATTTGCATACTCCAAACATCAAACATGCAAGCCTGACTGTTCGCCCCTGTCCTCTGGCTCTTTCTCCTACAGTGTCTGATGCTTCCACCCCGGACCTCCTCTCCCAGGGTAAATCCCTCCTACCAGTGAGCACCCGTGCTGAGAGCAGGACTGGATTCTGAGATGCACCCTGCACAGTATCAGCAAATCTGTGTAGAATGAATGAATGATCCTAAGAACCCTTGTCTGAAAAAAAGACTGAAGAAATGAATGAAATGAGTCTCTTGGGGGTTCTGCAGGCTGGGTCTCCAAATGGGTGAAAATGCCCCGATGCTGTTTCTTGCAAATGGAGCAGATGGCAGCATGAAGAAAAGTGTATATGATATGAAGCTGGGATTGTGTTGAAGCAGAATAAGCTAGACACTGAGGTGCTGTGATATTCAAATCATTTCTGGACACTGCATGAGAAAGTAGCAACTAGGGGCTGGTGCTGTAGGTGTTTGTTTGTTTGTTCATTTGTTTGTTTGCTTGTTTTTGAGACAAAGTCTCACTCTCATCACCCAGGCTAGAGTGCAATGGCGCAATCTCAGCTCACTGCAACCTCTGCCTCCCAGGTTCAAGGGATTCTCCTGCCTCAGTCTCCTGAGTAGCTGGGATTACAGGCATGTGCCACCACACCTGGCTAATTTTTGTATGTTTAGTAGAGATAGGGTTTCACCATGTTAGTCAGGATGGTCTCAAACTTCTGATCTCAGGCCGTCACCTGCCTCAGCCTCCCAAAGTGCTGGGATTACAGGTGTGGGCCATCGTGCCTGGCCAGTGCTGTAGTTTTAATGAAACCCATTTGTGGATGCCACTTTTCTCTGGGCCTTGGAGAGGGCTCAAAGTCACTTGGGTTCCCATGAGGCAAAGCTGATTTACCAGGTCATGGTCGTTTCCTGAAGCCAAGCCAGGTGACTTAGTATTTGCCTGTTTTCCTTTATTTAAGGCATTCATTTGGGTCAGGGACATGCCAGGTGTTATGTTAGGAGGCTGGGAAGACAAAGACAAACAGGTGGGGGCTGCCCTCGTGTGGTGTAAACACGTAAGGTTTAGTTCAAATCCATTTTTGCAGCCTTGGGTGGTGGCATGGACACCACATTCTGGGTGTTTATCGTGAGGTTTGATTTTATACTTTGATTTTTTTTCTTAAGCCTCCCACAGTCTCCAGTTGGAAACTTTGCTGTAGTCTGACTCCTGGACATTTCCCATCTGAGGGGCAAGGCCTGGTGCTCCTGCAAACCCTGTCCCGCGGTTCCCCAACTCTGTCTGGAAGGGGTGGGAGCTGCAGGTTTCAGAAGCAGTCCCCTGGGTGCTTTCCTGTTCCTGCCACTTCTTGGCAGTTCCCTTGAGTGCCCATCCTGTGATTGATTTAGAAATGGTGATAAGAGGGTCATGAATGAAGCCTCAAGCCTAGACTGGGCTATTTTGAGCAGCTGAGCCCGTATCTGCTGCTTTCTCATCTGGATCTTTCTGGAAGGGATGTGTTCTCCTTAAAGATTCCCATCATTGAGGAATGAATTGAGTCGTTTTGTCTCCAAATGTTACCTGAATGGCAATTCTGTTAACTTAATGAAAGAACCCAAGATCCCTGACCACACTTGGATAATTATTACTTTTCTGTTCAAACATGAATCGCAGGATTTTAAAGCACAGCCGGTCTCTTCTGATACTCAAATACCCCCCTTACCTGTTTTATTCATAGAGGTAGAGAATATTCATGCAGGTGTGGACCTCAGAAATCATGCAGCCCTGTACCCTCCTGTTTCAGATGTTGTCACTCAGGTCTAGGGGCACCTGCCTGGAGCCAAGTCCCTAATGCCTGGTAGTAACACTGTGATCTCCTAAGTCTGAGTTCCAACTATGTGCCAGGCACTGTGCTGGGTGCTTTACGACATTTTCTTCTTCTTCTTCTTGTCCTTCCTCCACTTCTTCTCCTTCTTCCCTTTCCCCTTTCTCTTCCCCTTCCCCTCCTCCTCCTCTTCCTCCTCCTCCTCCTTCTCCTCTTCCTCCTCCTTCTCCTTCTCTTTCTCCTTCTCCTTCTTCTTTTTGAGATGGAATCTTGCTCTGTTGCCCAGGCTGGAGTGCAGTGGTGAGATCTTGGCTCACTGTAACCTCTGCTTCCCGGGTTCAAGCAATTGTCCCTGCCTCGGCCTCCTGAGTAGCTGAGATTACAGGCACGAGCCATCATGCCTGCCTAATTTTTGTATTTTTAGTATAGACAGGGTTTTGCCATGTTGGCCAGGCTGATCTCAAACTACTGACCTCAGGTAATCCACCCACCTCAGCCTCCCAATGTGCTGGGATTACCGGCGTAAGCCACCGTGCCCAGCCTTTCTTCTTCTTTTTTAAAATCCTCACAACAACCCAAATGAGGAAGGAGCAGCTTGCCCAATGTCCTTCAGCAAGTTGCTGGGTCTCGTCTTTGTGACTTCAACACCCCAGATCACCCCAAATCTCCCCAACCCTCATGTGGCATTTCACACTGCATCCCTCATTTAGCAGAGAGGGAATGGGGTCGACAGTAAGAGATGGACTCTGGAGCCAGCCTGCCTGGTAGGAATCCTGGCTCCATCGCTTCCTTACCCTGGGCAGGTTATTTATCCCCTATGCCTCACCTACCTTACCTGTTCAGCGTGGATGATAATGGTGTGTAGGTTAAAGAGGTTTCAGTTAGTTCACATACCTGAAGCCTGGCACTTGATAATTGCTAGCTGTTCTCATTAGTTGGATTCCTACTGTGTTCAAGACCTGATTCTAGGCTCCCTGGGGGAACATGAGACCATAACAAAGCTGATCTTCAGTCTCGCTGGCCAGGCTGCTCCGTTTGGTCCCTTGCTGCTCCTGGGGACACAGCCCCTAGACACTTGTCGCAGGCAGTGCCTGCCTGCGCCTGGAGTGGGTGCCAGCCTTGCAGTGGGCAGGAGCTCTTAGGTCTGAGTCCCTGGGATCTGAAGGGGTTTGAAGGGATGAGATTGGCCACAGTGAGAATCTGAGCTTCCTGATTGCAGGTCAGATCTGGGTGGCATCCACTCCTCATTCTCTGTTTCTTGCCATGCCTCACCTGGCTCTCAGTGCAGACGCTTGGCTTGCACTGTGCTTTCATTCATGCCCAGACTGCCACTGTGCCCCATCCCCACAGCTCCTGCCCAGCGGCTCTCACCAAGAGTGAGGCAGGAGGATTTGCCTCCCAGTCCCTCTCCCTGTTTGCCTAGGGTGGCAGCTGTGCCCACATCTGTCACTGAGCTGGACCTCAGAGACCTCAGGGGCCTCTGGTCCTAAAATCAGTGCATTCTACACTTGCCATTGTCAGGAGAGTGGTCCCACAAAGGTGGCTGTGTCCCATCCCCAGAATCCCTGTATGGCAAACACACACAGTGATGTGCTGGCAAATGCTAACCACCAGTTCTCTGGAGGAAAAATGCTTTGGTTTGTAGCATTCATTTGTATCTGTGGTATAAATACTCTCACCAACGCTGATTTCAAACTATCAACATAGTGTCCCTAATTGCAGAGTTGGGGAGGGAAGAATTCACAGCTGTGCACCATTATATAATATTTCCACCCCACAGATACAGTGGACATGACAACCTCAAACACAGACGATAGTAATGTGGTAAAATAATTAGGAAGTGAGGAATTTTGACTACTTATCTCCTTTGATTTTAATATAATGTGTTTTTCTTTCCCTTGAGGAAGAGTGTTACTCTGTCGTCCAGGTTTGAGTGCAGTGGCATGATCACAGCTCACTACAGCCTTGACCTCCTGGGCTCAAGTGATCCTCCCACTTCAGCCTCCTGAGTAGCTGGGACCACAGGTGTGCACGTGCCTCACTAATTTCTGTATTTTTTATAGAGACAGGGCTTCCCAGGCTGGTCTCGAACTCCTGGGCTCAAGCCATTTGCCTGCCTTGGCCTCCCAAAGTGCTGGGATTATAGAAGCCACCATGCCTGGCCTAATAGAACATATTTAATTGTAATTTAATATAATTTGATATTTAATACTGACTTGTTCAATAACAGACTTAACAAATTCCCAAAAATTTAGAAATTGATTCCCTTGAAGCCAGAAGGCACTGCCTGTAGCCCACTGCAGCCTGCCCCTGGGATATGGTTTGGCTGTGGCCCCACCCGAATCTCATCTTGAATTGTAGTTTCCATAATCCCCACATGTCACAGGAGGGACCAGGTGGAGATAATCGAATCATGGGGGCAGTTCCCCCATCCTGTTCTCATGAGAGTTAGTTCTCACGAGATCGGATGGTTTTGTAAGGGGCTCCCCCTTTGTTGGGCACCCATTCCTCTCTCCTGCTACCATGTGAACAAGGACGTGTTTGCTTCCTTCCTCCGTGACTGTAAATTTCCTGAGGCTTCCCCAGCCCTGCGGAACTGCGAGTCCATTAAACCTCTTTCCTTTATAAATTACCCAATCTTCGGCCGTTCTTTATAGCAGCGTGAGAACCACCCTGCCTACTCCCTGGAGCCTGTGGCCTTACCCCTCAGGGAGAGAGGTCAGGCCAGGCTTGGGAAGGGAGGGTTCCAAAGCATTTGCATTTCCAAAGCCCCTTCCACTTCAACCCAGGCCCGGGCACAGGAGCTGCAGCCCTCCAGACAGGCATCTTGGGGTATGAAACAAAGGCCATCTGCCCAGGGAGACGTAGGGGACCCTGTGTCCATTCGTTGGTATTAGAATCTCCTGGGGAGCTTTAACAATAACCTGTGCTCAGACCCCATCTAGAGATTCTGATGGCATTGTTCGGGCTGGGCCTGGGCTTCAGGAGTGTTTAATCCTCCCAGGTAATTCTAAGATGTGACCAGGGACAAGAACGCTTGTCTGAGAATTTCTATGGCTCCTTGCAATGCAGAGCACTGTTGATAAATGAGCAGGTATGGTCCTGTTTTCAAGCATTTGAAAGGAGGGACCTCCTCATGTGGAGCCTTCCACCTGTGCCATTCTTCATGGCATACCCCCGCCCCCAGGCTGAGAGGTCTGACTGAAGGCACAGCAGTTGCTGCTTTCCTTGTTCAGTTCTCATCCCCAGCTGAGGGAGCAGATCATTGTCCCTGATTCAAGCCCAAAATACAGAAGCAGAAAGTAAATTCTACAGCCCCTCAATTCTTCTTCTCCCTCCGGGCCCTGTTCTTGCAGGGAGCTTCCCTGTGTATCTCCCCAGGAGGCAGCCTGGTCTCAGAGGGCCTTATGCACTTAGGGGGACCGCCAGCCACTCACCTGACTTTCTCCTTTGCAGTGTCTTCTCTTCCAGAGGATTCATAAGCCACGTAATTCCCCACCCACTTCCCAGGACCTCTGCCCCAAGGCCAGCCCTATCCCTTTCCTTAAATTCACTTCTGAGCTGTTCAAGGACATTTCACAATGTAACTAGTGCCTCTCAACCTTTAAGAACTGGGGAGACCCCTAAGAACAGGGGATCAGGGGCTCCTGAAGACTTGGGCTGTGCAACAGGGACCCTCCTTCTCTCCAGAAGAAGGACCAGCCCTGAAAAATGTGTTGCCGTTTGTCAATTTCACTCAACAGATATTTACAGAGCATCCACTGGGTGTGGGGAATGCCAAGCATGCCAATATGAGTACAAAAGAAACCTCCCTCCCCAGGGAGCTTCTAATTCATACAGAAAGAATATTCCAGTGGCTCAGATTATTGTGATATGAAAGAATGTGAACTGAGGCTGATGCAGAAGCTCATGTCTGTAATCCCAGCACTCTGGGAGGCCGAAGCAGAGGTCAGGAGTTCGAGGCCAGCCTAGCCAACATCGCAAAGCTCTGTCTGTGCTAAAAATATAAAAATTAGCTGGGCGTGGTGGTGGATACCTATAATCTTAGCTACTTGGAAGGCTGAGGCAGGGAGAATTGCTTGAACCCGAGAGGTGGAAGTCCCAGTGAGGATCGTGCCACTGCTCTCCAGCCTGGGCGACAGAGCAAGACTCTGTCTCAAAGAAAAAGAGCGTGAGTGGACATAGAAGAGGTGTAAAGGGCAAAGACGGTTCCATGGAGCAGACAGGCAGGGTCTATGGGCTGGGTCATGGAGGCTCCATGGGAAAGAGGGCATTCGAGATGGACCTTGAAGGATGGGTAAGATCACAGTGGGGGAGGGGAGGAGAGCAGAGCCTTCTGGATGGAGGGTGTGGCTTGAGAAAAAAAATGGTGTGGAGGTGCCAGAAGGATGTTCTTTCAAAGCAGCAAGTGGCCTCTTCGACTGGGTTGGGAAAGCTGTGATATGACAGTGGATGATGCGGCTGGGAAGACTTCCTACCGAGCCCCTGGCAGGGAGGGGCTGACCCCGGCCCCGCTTGTGCTTGGTTTCACAGGCTACAGAAACCCTCTAAGGGTTTTGTCCTGGGGAGGGATCTGATCAGAGCCGTCCTCAGTAGGAGGCGTTGTGGAGGAGAAGAGAGAGGATGCACTGTGGAATGGGGGCATGCCAAATAGTCGCTAGTTAATTAGTTAATAAGGCTGATCATGGGATCCCTGCTGGCTCATGGTAATTAGTTTTAATGTTGGCTCTGGAGCCAAACAGTGCTATTAAGAGGCAGGGAAGGGACTGCTCCTTTTATACACAGTGACCCACAGTGAACCTGAGAATTCACATGTGACCATTGCCCAGGGGCCCAGCCTGGCACAGTCTCCTGGCGTATGTGGTGTACTGATGGATGGAGGAATGGGGTGGTGGACGGGGGCAGATGAGGTTGAAGAGGAGGTGTGGTGGTGGCACCAGCTAACACAGCAGACACTGCCGTTGGGACCCCTTGATGCCCTGTTATAAAACTTGCCATTCCCCTCTGTTCCTCCCTAGCTTGGCCTGCCACAGACCAGCACCAACAGGACTGCAGAACGCTCCACCGTGGAGCTCAGGGTATGCTCAAAGGAATACAAATGCAGGTGCATACAAGGGACACACACCTAGCTTGCCCAGCTCTGTGCCAAGCTCAGAGTTTCTCCTTGTGTGTATATTCAGACGAGATGGGGCGTGTTCCGGGTAGTATGGCCGTAGATCTTATGTGTATATTCAGATAAAAGACTAGATGGAGGAGTGGATGGATGGATGGATGGATGGGTGTGGATGGATAGAAAGACAGACAAAAGCAGCTTTATTAAAATATAATCATACCATATTTACTATTTTAAAATGAAATGCATGAAATTGAATGTTAATAGAACTTAACCGAAGAACTTAACTGCCCGCCACCATGCCAGCTAATTTTTGTATCTTTAGCCCACTGAGTGCTAAAGAATGTGAAACTGCACATGTGTGCAAATGTGCACACACACACACCTGCCTGAGCAGCAAGCCCTGAACGGAATCCAGGCAGAACTCAGGAGGATTGCGGAGGAGAGGGCTTCTATTCTATTAGGATGCAAATATCTTGGCATTCAGTGAAGGTGGAGAAGCAGGGAGCAGAGGAGTATGGCAGAGAGCTTGGGGGCGAAGAGAAGAATCACGAGAACACATCATTTTTCTATGGCTCCTTTCTTTGGAGGAGCCCAACGCCCCTGTGGGCGGGATGCTTCGTGCCAACGTGTGCTCTGCTGATCAGAGCCACGCTCCTCTTAAATCAGGACTCCAGGGCATGGTGCCCCCAGAGTTTCTGGGATTCCGCCTCCTCCAGTGAACATTTGTTGAGCACTTGTCATGTGCCAGGTGCCAAGGATAAATGAGAACATGGATTAGCAGAAGAGACAAGTTCATGTGGGCCTGAGTGTGGACTTAAGGATGACAGTCCTCCCAGCAAGGCAGGTGCTGGGTATAGGGTATGCAGTCAGGGGAGGCAGCAGAGGGCACTGGCCCCTTAGGAGTGGGCAGCAGATCCCCAGGTGGGCAAGAGGAGAAATCCATCCCAGCAGAGGAACTCCGTGCAAAGGCCCAGAGGCCTGAAGAGCATGTGGGGCCTATAAGTAATGCTACTGGGGCCCAGAGCACCTACAGGGAAGTGATGGGGGAGAGGAAGGACGGCTCTGGTGCTGCGTGGACAGCAGGCTGGAGGGGGTGATACTCGGTCCAGGAGACCAGGGAGGAGATTGGAGATTGTCTAGGCAAGCAACGAGGGAAGCTCGCAGCAGTGGGACAGAGGAAGGCCGCAGGCCAGTGGCAAAGGAGGGGCCTAAGCAGGACTTAGGGAGAGGTCAGATGTGGAGGGTGATGGAGAAGGGAGGACTCGGGGCCATCGAGTCCCAGTTTCTGGCCTAAATGGAGGTTGGAGGGGGCAGGGATATACAGGAGAAAGAGAGTTTCGGTGGGGCTGAGTCTGGCGGCGGGGGTGGGTGGGGGGCAGCCCTGTGTGGGCAGCCAGGCATGTGGATCCATTGCCAGGAGAATGGTAGAGGCTGAAGACTCAGATCTGGCTGTCAGTGACATACAGTACACATTGGAAGTCTAACATAGATGAGATTTCCCAGAAGGAATGCGTCCCTGAAAAGAGAAGAGGACCCTGTGGCAACACCATCACCTGGAGAAGGAGCCAGACCCAGGGGCTCTCCTCAAAGCCTCCCCCCAGTGGAAACTGCTCCTATGGTGCTCACCCCGGGAATGGCCTTCCCTCCTTGTGGTTGATAGCACTAGAGCCTGGACCGTGGTCCCACATGAGTTGGAGCTGGTCGTACCCAGGCCAGCTCAGCATGGCCCCTGACACATGCAGCCCATGACTCAGTAAACACTGAGCGAAGACTGGGCTCAGGGAAGGCAGGCGAGCACCGTGGGTCTTGTGTTCCCAGCACTTAGTGTGGGCCAGCACACAGCGGGCTCCCGATAAATTAGTGTTTGACGCCATCTGACTCTGTTTTTAAAAAACGATGTGTGTACAAAGAAGAAAGCAACACCAAACACTGAATTATCTAGGGTGAACATTTGGTGAATTGTATTCAGAGTTTCTCCTTATGTGTATATTCAGACAAGATCAGGCATGTTCAGGATGGTATGGCCGTAGACCTTATGTGTCTATTCAGATAAAAGACTCGATGGAGGAGTGGATGGATGGCTGATAGAAAGATGGACAAAAGCAGCTTTATTAAAATTTAATCATACCATATTTTCTATTTTTAAATGAAATGCATAAAATTGAATCTTAGTAGAACATAACTGAACAGAAACAAACTGAAGTAAAATGGAAGAACAGGTAGATTTGAGATAAATGTTAATTAATCACAAGAAATATTAGTATAAAAAGATCCCTTTATAGGAGAGAGAGAGAGGGTAAAAACCCTCAAAGGGCTAGAGTCATTATGTTGTACTTTTTTCTAACGACATATTTCAATTTTAGATACCATAGGTTGACTCTGATTTGAAGAGATTCTTAGTAAGTGCACCCCCATCTCCCCTCCACCCACCCCCCAATTTTGGTAGCTGAAATTAGTTTTACTTTGACAGGTTGTATAACATTTACATTACGTTCTGTAGCCAGCATTCACCTAGTTGCTATTCTTGGTTCTGCACTTAAATAGATTTGAAGCTCATCACCACTCATTCTAACAGAGGTTCTACAGCACTGAGTTGTTTTTTTTTCTTTTGAATCATCTTTTGGTTGGCAGGATTTTGTCACTGAACATGACTTTCAAGAACAGCTTGTGAGTGCTTCAGTTGCTGAGCCCTTTCATGCTGGGACAGGGTGGCTTTGTCCCCCACGATCCCCTGGCTGGTGTGGTATTCTTGGGTCACACTCTTTTCCCAGCAGAATGCTGTGGATATCTTCCTTTGCCTTTCATTCTATCACTTCATCTTTTTGCTGGGATTGGCAGCACCTGGAGACCAGCATCTTACATTCCCTACGTTCTGAACCATTTGAGAAAGATGAAAGAGGAACACTGCTGTTAGAGAATGGGGTGAACACAGCCTTAGAACGGGACAGGCAGGGCTGCTCTGGGGCCAGCTTCCTTTCCATGGGCAGAGTCTGTCCATCTAAAACCTAAGGCCCAGAGGAGCGAGCAGGAGGAGGGAGAGGAGGGGTGGGCCGCAGGCTGCCAGTGTTTTCCATCGACTCACCACCCAGCTGTTCCTCCACCTCCAGTGCACGAGAGCAGGTGGGGCCGGGAGGTGGTTTTGGGTGGGAGGAACCTCCCCTCCACATGGGAGGAGCCCTCAGGGTAGAGGAGGCAGCGTCTCCCCATTGCTTGCCTTTGACGTCTTAATTTATGGAATCTATATCTTCATTAAGCTTCATCTACAGCACAAAGTGCTCTCAGGAACTTGCTTGCACGTCTCAGGTTAGGTTTTTTTCCAAACAAGTTTCTTCACCCATGCAAATGTTGCAGAGGGACAGTGTGAGCAGAGGACGCTGGATTTGGCAACAGCATGATCTGATACGACCTTAATTTAGACGTAGAGGTGCAGGTTTCAGTGGTGGGTCTGAAGGCAGGCTGAGGGAGGTCAAGGAAAGGATGAGGGTTGAGAAATCAGGGAGAAGATGCAGCGGATTCCTTAGTGAGCCCAAGCAGGAGGGGAAGGGAACGGGCCGTCTGTGAGAGGGAACCTGCAATCTGGCCTTCCTCTTCGCCGTCTTTGATGTCTCCTCTCTTAGCTGCTTCCCCTCTGCCTATAAACATGCACCAGCCTTTACTGTGGAAATCTACAGTCTAGGAACCACCGCTCATGCCCACTTACAGGCAGAGGGGAAGAGGGCAAGAGAGGGGGACATTCAAGGTGACGGAAGAAGGGCAGAGGCAGAAAGAGACAGGGAGAGGCAGATGGGACAGTGAGGCCTTGGGTGAAGCCGGAGCAGGAGCTCCAGACCCAGGAGCAATGCCCAGGCAGGGAGGAGGACTCTGTCTCCTGAAGCAGCCAAAGTGACCACACAGCCTCACAGGAGAGACAGCAAGGCGCTCACCAATCCCTTCATCTTTCCAGTTCTGGAGGAGAACTGGCCTCTCTGGGGGACTCAGGGGACCGAGGAGGGAGGGCTGAGGTAGGTGAAGAGTCAGGATCACCAGGGTCATGGTGTCAAGGCGGGCGCCTCTGTGGCATCCAGGGCTGTGAGTAGTGAGGCTGGAGAGGGGCCTGTGCAGCTGGGTGGAGCCTCTCCCCTCTATGGCCTCATTGCGGCTCTGCCCAGCCAACACCCGGTGCCATGAGACTCTAGGGAGATACAGCTATTGAGGGCGGTGGGACCAGGACCCACTTTGTGTGACCTTCCCTGGAGTGGCCAGGTCTGTCAGCAATCACTCTGCTGTGCTTCCTTGCCTTTTTCCTGAAGACAAAGAGAAGGAAACCATGCCTTGCTATCTAATTCCAGGCAGTACTCATGCTGTGGATGAGGAGACTGAGGCCCAAGGCATGGGGAAAGACCCCAGAAGAGGCGAGAGTGGGGGACAGAGTTACATCTAGACGTCTGCGATGGCTCTGCCGGACTGGGGTGTCGGGTAGCTGATGAGGCTGGAGAGCTAGGCCAGGGTCAGATCACAGCTGGACTCTAATGCCACACCAAGGACTTGACTCTAGAAAGTTCAGTCTGCTGGAAGGGTGGAGAGTGGACTGCAGAGGTGGGGGTCTGGGTGCAGTTACAACAGTGAGGTTGTTATGACCACAGTCCAGGTACCAGGGTGCACGGCTAGGCTCAGGTGGTGCAGATGGAGCTACAGGACTTGGTAACTGACTAGCCGTGTGGGAGGTGGATGCCTCCGTGTCTTACTTGGACAGCTAGAGGGTACTTTTCATACAGATGAGACCAGACTATCAGGGAAGGTCGGGCTGGGAGATCAAGCCTGGGAGACATCGAGGGAAATGTCTGGTGTGCAATTGTACATAGCAGTCTAAGGCTTGGCGAGAACTCCCAGGCTGGAGCTGTGGACTGGGGCCATCTGCACAAAAGAGGTGGCTATGGCCATGGCATGGCCGCCATCACCCAAGACAGACCCCGGAGGTTCATCAAGGATCTCCAGAAGTGGGCAGGGAAGAAGGCTCACGAAGCTGTGCTCAGAGATGTCAGTGAAAGCAGCAGAAAGGAGCAAAGCTGTCATCCACACCAAAGACAGTGTTTCAGGAAGGGGGAAGCGGGTGATGCCCGGTGCTGCCGGAAGGCCCAGCAAAACAGAGCGTGCCCACCGACCCGCAGCAGCGAGGGCACAGGTGGCCTTGGGAAGAGCGATTTCTTTTTTTTCTTTTTTGAGACAGAGTTTCACTCTCGTTACCCAGGCTGGAGTGCAATGGCACGATCTCGGCTCACCGCAACCTCCGCCTCCTGGGTTCAGGCAATTCTCCTGCCTCAGCCTCCTGAGTAGCTGGGATTACAGGCACGCTCCACCATGCCCAGCTGATTTTTTGTAGTTTTAGTAGAGACGGGGTTTCACCATGTTGACCAGGATGGTCTCAATCTCTTGACCTCGTGATCCACCCGCCTCGGCCTCCCAAAGTGCTGGGATTACAGGCGTGAGCCACTGCGCCCGGCTGGGAAGAGCGATTTCAAGGGCTCATGGGGCAGAAGTCAGACCCCAGAGAGTGAGCGTGCAGGGGAGCGCGGGGCCGTGCTGTTTGGGAAGCTTCCTTGTTGGCTGAGAGTCTGGTGCCCATACTCTCTGGGTGTTGTTGACTTGCTTTGTCAAAACAAGTATTTAGCTTTTGGAGAGAGTCTTATTTAACCAAAGATCTCCAGAGTGCCTGTGTCACCAAGGCCCCTTGCCCATCACCTGTCCCTCTCACAGAAACTCCTTGGTCCCAGAAGGTGAAAGAGCTCCTTCCTTGTAGGTTCTCGGAGCTCCAGAACCTTGGTCAGGGTCTCCAGGCTGCCTGAGTAGCACATTGGGAGCCTGTGGTGCTGGGAGCCCGCCGTGCTGGGAGCCCGCCGTGCTGGGAGCCCACCGTGCTGGGAGCCCGGCTGCCGCATTCTGAATCCAGGCCTTGCTACACCACATCTCCCACCCATGGCCGTTCACCGGCCGGGCCCCCACTGGCTTCTCATACTCCCCTTACTCTTTCATGAGATAACCGCAGAACGTGGGGGCCAGAGGAGGCCTCTGCATCTTCAGGCCAACACCCGAGCAAACATGGGCCCCTGGAGGGACAGCAATCTGCCTGCAGCGTTGCCCAAGGGGTACCCGGTGTTCTGTCCCCTGTGTAAGCCCCTGGTCTGGAGAGAGGCATCTAGGCAAAGACCTCTGTGGGGAGGGAGAGGCCCAGAGCCCCTTGAACTTGGTTGGCCTTCCCCAAAGTCCTGAGCAGGTCAGTGCACCTTGGGAGGCCTCTCAGAGCTGGAGATGGCCATTGGGCTTCCCTGACTTTGCCCTTCTTTTTTTTTTCTTAATTATTATTATGTTTTTATAGAGAGACAGAGTCTCACTATGTTGCCCAGGCTGGTCTCAGAGCTCCTGGGCTCAAGTGATCCTCCCACCTCAGTCTCCCGACGTGCTGGGATTACAGGCGTGAGCCACTGCGCCCTCCACTTTTAAGGGCTTCTCTGGGAACAGGCCTGGGGCCCTTCATTGATCTGTGGCCCTGCCACCCCCACCTCGATTGCAGGTACCAAGGCCACGTCCCCAGTGTGGCCTTCTCCTTTGGCTCTCCCTATGGCACCACCACCCTCAAATACTTCCAGGACCACCGCAACGCAGCCATGGAGAAGAGCCACACTCCCTTCAGCCAAGGCGGCCACTTCCCGACCCTCTTCTCCACCAACCCCCACCTTCTGCTGATGTTGCGCACGAGCACCAGGGACCGCTGGCTGCACAAGCCCAGCTACACCCGCTTCAACCTGGACAGCCACCGCTCCACGGAGCTCACGCACTTCTACGAGGTAAGCTGCGCCGGCCGCACTGGGGCCTCTTGCCCACCTGCCTCGCCATGGGAGGGACTGGTAGCTGGGGACCAGGGGCGGGGGGGAGACCTCGCACCTGCCACAGTGTCTCAATTTCCTTTCTCAGAGCCCCGGAGCCAGCAGGGATCGTGGCGGGTTTAGCTAAATGGAGTCTCAGGACTCTGTCCACCCCCCTCCCCGATCTCCTCCCACCTCCTGGGGCTTCAGGGCCTCCTCTTCCTGCTCACCCCCACTGCCAGTGGAGCTAGGGGTCTCTAGGGGTGCTCCTGCCCTTACCTTCTGCCCCCCGGAGTCTCTTGGGTCTGTGGAATGCCATATATTTTCTAGGTGAGTAAAAGGTCTAAGATCCACCCTCACCTTCGATGAATAGCACACAGGCAAAGGCCCCACTAAAGCCCCCGACCCCAGGTCCAGCCCATAGTGTTTATCCACCTGTGTTCTGGAGCCCACTCACCTCTCCCTGCCCTGCAGCCCCACCCCCAGTGGGTGTGCCCTGAGTCACCCTTAGCCCCAGGCTGGGTGAGGCTGCCCTTCGAGGAGCGAGCCCGAGGAAGGGGACCCCCCTACACCCCGTTCTCGTCCCGCTGTCTGGGCTGATAAAGGCTTCCTGGATGTAGTTCAGACGTGTCCCCACAGACCACAGGTGCACAGCGGCCTGAGCTGGCCCTCATGACCTTGGCGGGGATGAGGGTTCATTCTTTCCTGTATTCCAAAAACCTTACTCTCCCCATCACCTTCTCTTGCAAGCATCCTCCTCTAGCCTGACTGCAAGGACACAGGTATGTCCTGGCCCCAGGGCAGAGAACTTGTATGCGTAAGGCAGCTTCCTCCAGGAAGGAGGAGGCCGATGCCATCAGCCTCTGAGGCAGGTGCGACCATCTTGGGGTCTGTGAAAGCTTCTGCCTTCTTCTTGGCTCCCACACAGAACATGCCCTGTACAGAGAGCGAGGAGAGGCAGGAGTAAACACAAGCCAGGCGGACAAGGAGGCTGTGTGCACAGCAGGTGTGGGGGCGCCTGTGGGGCTGGGTTTTTTGTACTTGGTCTTAGCTGATCCCTTGTCTCTGTTTACTCTTCGCAGCAAAGCTGGTCAGGTGGGTGTCATCATTCCCATTAGGCAGATGAGAAATCGAGGCTCAGTGAGGATACCCAGTGGGTTGGCAATTTAGCTGGGGCCCCAGCAATGCTGGGACTCCTCCAGGGGCATTCGGGGAGGTAGTCCCCAACCCTGACCAGGTACAGCAAGGCATGGGCTGCAGGTGCCTGGGGTCATTCCTGCACACTAACAACCTGTCACCTCTTCCTCGATTGAACCATAGACTGTCCAGGAGCATCGGAAGTACTATCAAGACAAGACGGGCATGGTGCCTCGCGTCGCCTCCTTTGTGCTGCCTGTGAGGGAGCCGGAACGGTATCCCCTCCCCACCGTCCTGTGAGTGACTGCCTCCTTCATCCACACAGTCAAAAAACGCACCCAGCCCAGGGGGCGCCTGCTCTCAGCCAGGCGTGCAAAGCACACAGACTGAGAAATGAGTTGAGGATCTCACCCTAAAACATGCAGTGCAAAGAGTGATGGTGACAGAACAAGGGCATTGGCAGCCTCAGAGGGGATGCTGGTAGCCTGAATGGGTGAATCTGGAAGAGTGCTTTCCCAGCCAGATTCATTGGGAGTTTGGCAGAAAACTGCAATCATTTAGCTTAGCGGGCCTGAATCTGCGGACTGCCGCCCTGCAGAGGCAGCCTGGCAGCTACACTCGTCCAAACGTGGGCGCTGATGCAGCGAGCAGTAAGGAGCTGCTGCTCTCTGGTGGCCACAAAGGGCACTACACTGAGGAATTGCTCCCCACCCCACCACCTTCCCACCCCTGTCTACATTAGGAAAATGTTCTCCTAAGGACTCTCTGTCCATCCAACAAAATAGAAAAGTTCCTTGCCGCCTGCCCCTCACTGCTTTTATCTAGGAGAGCTCCTTTCTCCAGGGAAGGCCCATTCTGCCCTGAAAGATGACTTGGATACTGTGGTTTCTGCGCTGTCTCCTTCCTGAAGCGCAGGCAGGGGGACCACTGGTCCACACGAGGTGTCCTGGGATTGGGGTAGCGTGGTGGCTGGTGTCTGGCCTGGGAGATCAGGAGATAGAGCTTGGGATTTAGCTCCATGCCAACCACTGCCTGATTGCCTCAGTGTCCTGAGAGTCACCATCATCCATACTGATAAAGCAGCATCTGTTTCCATAAGTTTAATGGTTTTTAAAGAAACAGACTTCACTGCCTCTAAAAGTTCCTTTCTGCAAGCTAGACAGCATCATTTTACAAAAAGGGAGCCTGAGGCTCAGTGGTCGCCTGGGGAACTTGTGCTGCATGGCCTCGCTGGTTGGAAGCAGAGCTTAGAAAGGAAGCAGCATCTCCCATCACCAACTCTGGGACTCAGGGGGCTCTCTCCAACTTGGGATGGCTCTAAGCCAGTCCATCCCTGGACTAGGGACTCTTTTAGAGACAGGTATCCTCTTGAGACTGCTCTGGCCAGGATCCACCCCCGTCCCCATCTCTGTGGGGACACCCCGACTCTGTTCCTTCTCCAAATTCCCTGGCCACTTGCTCTGCTGCTGACAGTCTCACAACCAATGCAAAGGACCAACCAGGTGGTTGGGGAAAGAGGGTCAGTGACTGGCCTGGGGCGAGCCCCTCCTGTCCTGGAGTCCCCCGAATCAGCACCATCATCATGTCTTAGAACATTTGTTGTGTGTTTACTCCTCGTCCAGAGCTTTGCATGCACTACTGCATTTCTTCCTCAAGTCAAAGCTAAGAGGGGGATACCACCACTGGGCCATTCTTCCAGGAGTTAGGGCCAGAGTCTATCCCAGGTCGGTCTGACACCTGAGGGCTCACTCTTAACCACTATATAAGTAGTGGTTATATAAATACAGGTTATTCCCGCCCCAAGTCCAGGGGCCTTATCAGGGTTAAACTGATGAGTAGCCAGCAGGCCAGCGTGAGCTGGAGAGTGGGCACGTGGGGCTGTGGGTGGGCATGTATCACCCTCCTTCCCTGGCACACCACATAACACCAGTCCCATCCTCACCCCTAGGCCTCCTCTGAGCCCGAAGGGGAAGTGGCACCTTTTAAGACTAGCTCCTGAGAACCTGAAGACCTACCAGACCTTCCCATCAGGGAAGAAGGTCTCTCCACAAGAGCGGCAAAAGAGAGACTGCTACTTCGAGTTCAGAGCATGAGACCAGGTGCCTGATGCCTGAGGTCCTGGGCCGTGAGCAGCCCAGCTTGTTTGGAATAAAATCTTTAGCATGACTATCCTTCCCACCTCTCTTCTGGATCCCAAGGACACTGGGCCACAGTAGAAAATGCCCCTGAAGGTCACGTAGCTAAGGGCCTGAAGAGAGCTCAGCCCCAGGGACTCAAGCAAAGGAAAAGCAGTGTCCGGCTACCTGGCAGGTCCACCTACCTTCTCCCCGAGGCAGGGCAAGTAGAACTGAGGAATGTAGGGTTCCCAAGTCTTAGTGGCAGGTCACTCAGGTACAGAGACCTCCCACCTGATTCATTGGTATCAGCAAGGACGCCCGATTACCCTGATCTGAGAATGAAGGGGACGTGGCCCCAGCACAATTGCGTTGGGTGTGATTGGAAAGGAATTTTCATCGGAGCCCTGATGTGGCATTGTTTGGTCCACACGATCACTTGTGAGGGAGGTGTTATCTCCTCTTTACCGATAAGGACACTGAGGCTTGGAGCAGGTGAGAATGTTGTCCGAGCTCACCCGGCTGGGAAGTATGGGAAGTAACACAGACAGAATTTGAATCCAGGTCTTTCTGACTCCCAAGCCCCAGTTTTCCCATGACACAGCCTGCCTGCGGTCCATGTGGAGACTGAGGGGCAGGCAGGACACAGACCTGGGGATCTTGAAGGCCCCTGTGGAGGGTGAAGCCTGGGAGAAGCTGTGAGCAGCAGGCGCCTCCTGCATTCTGCCCAGGCTGGCTTGGACGGGTGGATGCGGCATCTACCCCTGAAGCTGTTTCTAGAAGAGGGTGGGAGGGAATGACCGAGGACCAGGCCACTCTTCCAGGAATACCTATGTTTTGGGGTCCCAGGCCAGAAGTGGACGCTGGGCATGGGTGCTGAGGCCGCAGGCCTAGGGTGGTCTTTGAGGTCTGGAGGGTCCACTCCCACCAGGCTGCTGCTTCTCACAGCCCAGGAGGCTTCTGCCTGCTGGGGCAGGGGCAGGACATGGGTGAGAGCCCCTCAGTGGCAGGATTTGGGGTGGGGACCTCAAGCCAAGATAGAGACCTTCTTCAACATTCCAGCACCTCTTGGATTTGATCAAGGGCACTCCATGAAGCAACAAGGCCCTTATTGCCCTTTAGTGGGCGAGTCAGGACCTAATGGCAAGGGGAACACAGCCGGGTTTAAGGACGCTGGGACTGAAACAGCCCCTCCTCTGTAGCCAGTGATAGACACCTTCCCCAGGACAGTATAAGTACGATAAACCCTATGAGGGGCTTCTTCTGTGCCTCCAAGTCCCTAACGAGCTGGGCCCCAAAGACTCTGTGGAGGCCAATTTCATTCCGGGGCTTGGCTGAATAGCAAAGCAAATAAACTCTGATTGCTGGTTCCACAATCAGGGCCAAGATGCCTTCTCCCTTGGAAGGGGAGTGGGGAGCCGGGCGCCGGCTGGAATGGCTGCTATGTGCAGCTCGGGGCTGCGAGGTGCTGGGGGTCGGGGGTTCTGATGAAGGGAGGGAAGAGCGTGTGTCTTTCTAGGGACCCTCATCCCATTTGGCCTGGTCCCCTGCTATGACGTGGGTTGAGATTTGAACTCTTCCCTCAAAACGATCGCCTCCACAGCCTGCTTGAACTGGAATGGGCAGTTCTTAATTAAAAGTACGTGTGTGCTCCTGCATTCCACAAGTGATGATCTGATGGGCTAAGGAAAAGGGTTTTTATTTTATCTAATAAAGAATATTCTAGAGGTGAGGGTGGGCCCAGGACAAAGTCATACGTGAAACCAGCGGAGGGGACTCGATTCCGGTGTTCTCCCGTGAGGCTGCCACGCCAGGTGTTTGCAGCCACATCAGCATCCCCAGAAGTGAATCCGAAAGGAGCTGAAAGAAAGAACTTTGTGACAAAGCAGAGACACCTGGTGCACAGCACAGAGTGAGCGTGGAGGGCCGAGGGGAGGCGGAGACGTCGGCACGGAGGGACCCAGTGGCCCCGGGCTCCTGTCCTGGTGCTGGCTGAGGTCTAGCTCTTTGTTCTGTTTTCCTTGGTCTGTAAAATCACCTTAAGTGGGCACACTCCAAATCAGCATGCCTCTGAGACTGGCTGGCCGAGTTGCTCCCAGGAGCAGGAGATGCCAGCCCTCAGACACCAGCTCCCCCTGGCTCTTCCTCCATGGCACGCCCTGCTTCCAGGGGGCATGCGTCTCCCAAAACCAGCAGAACCCCAAAAAGACTTCATCATGGCCAAGGAGATCTGGAGACGGCTAATCTTCTCAGGGACATTTGGGCCACAGAAGACCCTTGCCCCCTCCCCCCCATCACTCTAAGAAATGGAATTGGGTGCTTCTCTCATTGTCTGTTTTCTTCTATGAGCTCCACCACCAGCATCTTCAGATCCTGCCTGCAAAGCCCCAACTCCCAGTAGGCTGCTGGAGGCGGTGGGGTCGTCCAGGAGCCCAGTGGGCCTCAGGAGAAGCACAGAGGTGTGCCGGCTGGCGGGGGGAGTGCTCTGAGGTTGGAGGTGTGACATCATTCTCAGAGCCTGGAATCCAATCCCCACCTCTGCCTTTTAATGCCCCAGGGTTACCTATTTCTCAGAAGCTCCAGTTTTGCTGATTCTGAAAGAATCTGCAAAGTCTCCTGGAAACTCATGACCTCCTTGGGAAGACAGATGTCCCATGGACTGAGGGGAGACTGGGTGTCCCATGGACTGAGGGGATACTGGGGGGCCCTTCCTGCCCCCCCCACCCACTCTTCTGGGCAGTCCTGCCCCTCCAGAATGCCTTACTTCATGAAATCTGGAGACTTGGCCATTGCATGTTCAAACTCTGAGAAGGACAGCATGTTGTCATTGTCCAGATCCGACTCCCTCAGGACCTGGTGGCGGAGCACAGAAGGTGGCTGAGTGGGACCTGGTGCCAGGCAGTGAGGTGAAGCAGGGGGTGGAGGGGGAGAGCCACATGCCAGGGGCTGCCAGATGCCAGGGACTCTGCCACGTGCTTAACACTCATCTCCTGGGTCCCCTGACCCCAGTGACCCTACAGAGATGAGGTTACATGCACCAAGGCTGGGGACCCTGCAGACTGCCTCTCTCACTCTTTGGGGGCTCTAGCACCAGCCTGGCCGTGAGAGAACAAGAGTACCCCCAACCTGCCCCTCCAATCAGTAACACAGGGGGCCCAGGCAGGCCGGGAGGTGGTGGGGACTCCCTCAACAGTGCTCATGGTTTCATCTTCCTTCTAGCCCCATCGAGACTGGAAATGCTGGAGGCTTGTCATGTTCTGAAAGCTGAGGTGCAGGCCCTGACTTGAGTTTGTGGGGCCATCCTCATGTCTGTCACTCCAGGACACCTGGGTGTTGTGTCGCGCTGCGACAGTGTGGCGAGGAGGTGTTGAGATAGGTCCCTCTAAGGCTGAGCTGCTGTTGGCCAGCCACCGGCAGTCTCCGCCATGTAGGGAGGCCCCTCGAGTGGGTGGGTCGGGCGCAGTGTTCTGGGGACCCTGGGCAGGTCTTGAGGAAGGATGGAAAGTCAAAGGGCAGTTGCCTCCAGTTGTCTGCCCATTCCTCAGGGCACCCTGAGCTGCCTGTCCCCTTGGCAGCCCCCAGGAATTGTGTATACCAAAGGCCAATGTGTCATCTGCCTCAGGCTGGCCCTGGGTCTCCTCCCAAGAGGGTGGCCTGACATCTAGGGGCTTTGGGTGACAACATGGCCCCTATCCCCAGCCCCAGCCACCAGCTCCTAGCCCCCAGCACACACGTGGTGCATGAGGTCCACCAGCAGGTCCTCAGACGTGTCGTCACTGTTGAGCAGTCGTAGGATGATCCTCTGCAGGTCCTCCTCATCAATGAAGCCGTTCTCATTAAAATCTGCAAAGACGCCAGGCCTGCATTAGAGGGAGCTGGAGGCTGAACAGGAAGAGCCCTTGAGGAGTTCTGGGGGACCCGGCACCAGCCAGGACCCCACAGATGCCCATCAGCCTCTGGGAGGCCCCCCAGAGCCCAACTCTCCCAGGCGGGTCTAGAACCTGAGACCCAGGGAAACCTGGGCAGGCCTAAGAGGCAGGCACTGCAGCACCAGAGCCGGCTATAGACACATGTGCTAAATAACCCGTCAGAAATACCAATGGCAGCAAGTACTGATCATGTGGGTACTACATGCTCAGACCTCTCGCAAGAGCTTTAAGGCATTGAATCTTCCCAATCAACATTTATTAGTCTTTTACTAGAAAGAAACTGAGGCACAGAGAGTTATGTGGTTGTCTGCAGCCCCAGGAGGTCGAAGGGGAGATTCTAGCCCAGCTGGGTTGACCTCCGAGCCCCACATCCACCCCCGTGCTTTGCAACTCTTATCTCACAACCCAGAAGCAGGGTGTCTTTTGGTGGCTGGGAGCCAGGCAGTGTGGTGCAGAGGGCGGCCTGGATTGGGAGTCGGAAGGCCTGGGGTTCAGTCCCTGCTTCTGTCCCGATGCAGTAGCTATGTGATCTGGTCATGTGCCCTCACCTCTGCAGTGAAGGGGGGACAGTGGTCCTTGTCATCTGTCCAGAGTGGGGCTGGCCACATTGACCCTGACAGTGCCCTCAAAGGGTTACAGAGACAAGAGGCAATATTCCCTCCAACCCCATGCAGCCTCCTTCATGAAGTGGAGTCCAGAAATGGGCAAAAATGGGCACCATTTCTTCATCCAAGGAAAGCCACAGCTGTCGGAAAAAGGGTAAAGGACAGGGAGCCTGCAGACCATGGCAGGCTGCACACACTTCACATCCCGCACTAAGATAGCCCAGGGTGCTGCTGTGGCCCAGGTGTGCACAGAGGGTTCCGGCCGCAGGGAGCCCTGGGACTCAGGTGAGCGGTAGTGGGGGTGGCACTGGGATGCGGACTTCTGGGGGCCGTGCTGGCTTGTGCGTGCTGGCTGCCCCTTCCTCAACTGCGGCCACAGCCAGGGGCTCTGCCTTCCAGGACAGTGCTCGGAAGTGCCCACCCACCGTCCCGCCAGTTGGGGAGTGCTGCCCGGGGTGTGGCCAGGCCTTGGGTCCTCCTTTTAGGGCCAGAAAACATGGTCATTACATAAACCTCCTGAGCACTGGACAGCCAGGTCCACCTTGAGGGGCATCCTTTGTCCCTTCAGGACCACCTAAACGGGTCTTCTCAACTGGCCTCTGAAGAGCATGACCTGGAGGGACGGCAGGTGGAGGAGGTGCTGGGCCAGCAGCGGGCAGATACCGAGCCTCCTGGGGCAGCAGAGAAGGAGCCACCCTAAGGTACTTGGCAGGAGTGACTGGCGCAGTGTGAGGGGAGCAGGGGCTTCGGGGAGGGCCTGGGAGGAGCAGCATCGGGTAAAGTCTGGAAGGTGGGCAGAGTTCTGAAGGCCTTGAATGGCAGGAAAGGTGACTCTCAGGCAACCTAAGCCCTGCTCCCCTCAAGCACCCAGCACGGTCGCCCAGCGCCTCACTGGCCCGGCTGTGGAGGGGAGGGGGCGGGACGGTGAACAGCTGCCTGCGTGAGCAGTAATGATCACCACCACAACACGCACAGATGTTTTTGCTGTGGCCTTGCCCTGGTCTAAGCACTTTAAAGTTCACTGCATTTACTCCCTATCCTTCAGAGATGGAGAAACTGAGGCACACACAGATTAAATAACCATACTTACCTCCTTAATCTCGTTTCAGCTCTTTGCAACCTTTAAATATCCCCATAGGCAAATGAATCCCAAATGTATGTCTCCACCTTGGGCTTCTCCCGGGACTCCAGGTTCACATATGCACCTGCCTTCCTGCTCTCAGCCAACAGCCCCTTGTATTCTCTGTGTCCGAGCCTAGGCTCCTCGCACTCCCCTCCCCGGCCCCTACCCCAGACCTGCTGCACTCACAGCTGCCCCCTTCCTGGAAAGTGGGCGGCTCCACCTCCCACCGCTCAGGCCAACCTGGAGTCATCCTTCTCTCTCTCCCTTGCATCCCACAGGTGATGGTTTGGCAAATCCTCACAGCTCCCCCCACTTCCCATGCACTGCCCCCCGCAGCCCGGCCACACTGCCTCTCTCCAGCTCGCCCTGGCAGCCTGCTGCTGAGCTTCCCTCCTCTCTCTCTGCCCCGAAGGCTATTCCCAGCACAGCAGCCCGGGGGGTCTGTTGATCGTCATTCCTTCCTCATTGCCCTCTTCCTGCAGCCCTGTCTCATCCCGAGCAGAGCCCAGGTCCTGATCCCCAAGTCAGCTCACCCTCACTCTGCCTCCTTGCTCAATCAAGCCAGGCACACTCCTGCCTTGGGGCCTTTGCACGGAGGCTCCCTCCTTGGGACACACTCATCCAGGTTTTTCTTCAAGTGCCAGCTCCTCCTAGGGCGCTACCCAGCCCCTGTGCAGACATAACGCTTTCTGTGTCTTCCCGGCTTTGTCATTCTCCCAGCACAGAATACTCCCCAGCACACTGTGTGTCATTAGCTCGTTTATCTCCCTCCACTCGAATATAAATTCCACAAGGGCAGATGTCTTTGCTTTTTTGCTCACTGATGTATCCCTAGTTCCCAGAACAGTGCCTGGGACATAGTAGACGCCCAATGACTACTGCTGAATAAATAAAGAATGAACTACACAGGGTAACCATTGGTATGTGATGGAGACAGGACTAAGCCCAGGCAGTCTCACTTAATGGGAAGTCTACGGTCTTAACCACCCCTAACTGCCTTTATTGCAATAAAGCGCCAGTCTTTCGTGGGCAGAGGATCACCCAAAACAATCACTGCATTTGCCAGCCTCCCTTGCTGCTAGATGTGGCCATATGGCTATGTTCTGGCCAATGAAATGTAAGCAGAAGAGGCACAGACAACTTCTGGGACCATCTATAATAAAGAGAAGGTGTGGTCCTCGGGGATAATGAGGTGACCTTGGGAACAAAGGATAAAGTGACAAGATAGGGGGACCTGGGATACCTGACACTGAGAGCTTTAGAACCACTGTGGGTAACTATCTCTTGACTTCTACATATTAGATAAATAAATATATACCTTTCAGCAATCTTGGAAGCTATCTTGCTTAAGCCACTGTTACCTGTGGTATACTGTCAATGGCCACCAAATGGGCAATTCATTATCTGAGTCTAATTCATTATGAGTCTCAGTTTCCTCATCTGTAAAATGGGAGTCATAGCAGTACCTCCACTGAGTTGCTGTGGAGATTAAATAAGAAAATACATGGACATCACCTGGAATATAGAAGATAGTCAATATAGAAGATGCTTATTGGATATAAATAAGAATAAGCATATTGGTTATATCTAATAAGAATCTTCTGTACTAAGATATCTTGATATAGTTATCCTCAATACTCAGTAACCATACAACGCTATAACTCAGTATAGTTATATCTTCTACATTTAGAGGCTCAATTCTACATCACTTGATGGTTGCTAAACGCTAAAAATGCAAGCCGAAGAGACCGTATAAACCCACCGTGAAGGAAACGAACGAGAGCTATTGGTTTCTCCAGTTTCTATACTTGTTCTTACTACAGAAACTGAGGCCCAGGTTTGCTGATGTCACAGGGTCCTTTGGTGGCAGAGCCAAGACTCGTCTCTGTTCCCCACGGCAGGATATGGGTGTGGAAGCTGTAAGCTGCCCCTCACTCCTGCAGCAGTGCCTCTCCCCGGCTGAATGCCAGGACTGGAGTCTCTCTCCCTGCACCTCCATGGGAAATGGCTCAGCGCAGGTGAAGGGGGTGGAGGGACCAGCCCCAGGCCTGGAGATGGACAGCCACAGCGACGCCACACTGCTGCTGGGAACCTCTGCAGCCTCTCTCAGAGACCCTGCAGTGTCCCCAGGCATCCTGCTGGCCCAGCTCCTGTATGCAGAGATTGCAGCAAATGACATGGCTTTGGCCCCAAGCCATCTGGAAACAATAATTTGCCAGAGTAAATGTAGCCCTAGACAGTTCCCCTCCTTTAGGGATGGCAAGGGGAGTGCAGCCTGGGAGGGGCTGGGGGCTGGGAGCTCCGGGAGGCTGACCAGCCCAGGCGGCCTCTGCAGCCTCAGACCACTCGGGAGAGCCTGGAGCCTTCCTCTTGCTGTCTCCCAACAATGCTAGGAGGGGCTCAGAGGGCTGGTGGAGTCGGGGCTCAGCCTTCAGGTCCCCCCGAAGAATCTTACCATCATCACTCAAAGTCTCTGTCATTCTTACTCCTTCCAGTTTCCCCAGGAATTTTACAAAAATCATTGATTTTTGGTGAAGGGAGGGCAGGCTCCTTTCACTGTGACTTCCTTGAGAACTGATGTTTCTTTGCATCTCCCCAGCCAGCAGCACCTGCTGTGACATCAGGTCCCGGGAAGAAGGTATGGGGAGACCTGCCACAGGTGCTCTGGTACCTGCCTGGGGATAATTCCTATCTGGTGGAGGCTGTGCTGATGAGAGCAGGAAGACATTGCTGGGATGGTGGTCTTTCACAGGTGGAAACTTTTTCTAGAGGTACAGAGAGAGGAGATTGATTGGCTGGAGACCAGAGTGTCTGTCAAATCACGACGTGGAGCCCGGTAGGTAAGCTCCAGGGAGGCATGGCTGTCCCTGCTGGGTTCTCCTTCTTTTTTTAATTTTTTTAATTTTTTTATTTTTTGAGACAGTCTTACTCTGTCACCCAGGCTGGAGTGCAGTGGCACAATCTCAGCTCACTGCAACCTCCACCTCCCAAGTTCAAGTGATTCTCCTACCTCAGCCTCCTGAGTAGCTGGGACTACAGGTGCCTGTCACTATACCCAGCTAACTTTTGTATTTTTAGTAGAGTTGGGGTTTCACCATGTTGGCCAGGCTGGTCTCGAATTTCTGACCTCAGGTGATCCACCTGCCTCAGCCTCCCAAAGTGCTGGGATTACTGGTATGAGCCACTGCGCCCAGCCAGCCCCTGCTTGATTCTTGACCAAAAGCCATTCTCCTGTCTTTCTTACTAACATAACTGCAGTTTCTTTCCAGGATGACACCCAGCCTAAAATGTGTAACTGGATGTTTTATGTCTCCTTTGAGCTATGGGTAGCCAGGTGGCATAGTTCTGAAGTTCTGGTCGATGAAACACAAACCAAAAATGCTGGGTGGGGCTTCCAAGAAAGCTTGTGAAAGGAGAGTGGATTTATCTGCACCTTGGACGCACTTTTGTCTGGACGCACACCCTTCTCTTATCACCTTTTCTTCCTTGCTGAAATGAAGATGAGATGTCTGTGGGCGCAGAAGCCATTTTGTCACTATGAGGACAATGGTCCCCGGCTGTTGGCTGAATAGGAAGCTTGAAGGAGCCTCGGCCCTCAGTTACTTCCTGAGGCCATTGCTCCATCTCTGCACTGCCTGACCCTAGACTTTGTTTTTTCTTTCTTTTTTGAGACAGAGTCTTGCTCTGTCACCCAAGCTGAAGTGCAGTGGCATGATCTCGGCTCACTGCAATGTCCATCTCCCGGGTTCAAGCGATTCTTCTGCCTCAGCTTCCCGAGTTGCTGGGACTACAGGTGCCTGCCACCATGCCCAGCTAATTTTTTGTATTTCCATTAGAGACAGGGTTTCACCATGTTAGCAGGATGGTCTTGATCTCCTGACCTACTGATCCCCCCGCCTTGGCCTCCCAAAGTTTTTTCTTTTTTTTAAATACCATGGCCACTGCTCCACATCACCGAATACAACTCTAACTCCTGCAGCGGTTTAGACCAACAGCTCTCACAGTCCGCTGCTCATTAGAGCCATCCAGGGAGCTTCCAAAAAGCCCAAGGACCAGGACATACCCAATACCATTCCATCAAGTCCCTGGAGCTGGGGCCCAAGCATCTCTGTTTAAAAAAAAAAACTCGCAGGTGATTCAATGTACAGCCAAGCGTGAGAAGCAGTGGGTTAGAGCAGTACTTCTTAGACATTAAAGCGCAGAGGAATCTGCTGGGGTTCTCGCTAAAATGCAGATTTGAATTCAATGGGTGGGGCGGGGTGGGGCCTGGGGCTCTGCATTTCTGATAAGCATCCTGGCAGTGCTGATGCTGCTGGTCCGTGGGCCACACGGGGGTAGCAAGGGCCGCAGCACTGAGTTCCGCCTTTGGGCTTCTGTGGAGAATCATCACCATGACGACTACCACACCCGCCTTCTCCTTTCCCTCTCTGCCTTCTTTCCCCTTTTTTATGATCCCTCTTTGTCCTTCACTGTGGCCCACGCCCTCCTCAACGTACGACGCAGGCTCGGGATCCACGCATCCCATCTGCAATCCTGCTGACAGCTTTGTAAAGAAGGCTTCTGAGCCCAGAGAGAATTCAGGTTTGTCTGAGTCTGTCTGATGAAGCCTGGGAGTTTACGAGTCCCTGGGCATCTATTTGCACAGCTGATTTGCATGAAGGCTTTGAGTTTTTTGTGTTTATGCTTAGGCTGGAGGAAGGAACCTGTATGCTCGAGGGGCCTAGAGAGAATGGATGGAGGAAGATACAAAGGCGCTGTGGAGGATATTGTGGTGTCTGGTCCTTGATCTGCCCTGAGGCTCCCAGTCCGGCCTCTTGGAACCGTGGGCATTCTCGCTGAGTCGGAGCTGAACACGATTTAGCTTGTGCCTTGAAGCCCAAAGAGAACCTGCTGTTCACCTTGCTCCTGAAGGGTTTGAGTGTTTTTGATGTTTTTGTTTGTTTAGCTCAGGAAACCATGGAAAGTCAAGGGAGGCAGGCATCTTTTGCAGCCTCTGCCCAGCCTACACTCTACCACCTCCAGTGGCACCCCCTGCCCCACCACCCCACCCCAGTGGCAGGCCTCTGGAGCCATGCTTGTTTCACAACTCTGCTTCTTTTTGGCTGCAGGTGATTGGGCAAGGCTGATCACCTATCCCAGGGGCAGCTAGATCATTGGCTCAGTGAGAAAAAAGAAGAGAGAAACAGATGCTTGCTGACTCAGTCAGCGTGAAGCCTGTAGGCCATGTAGGGGCCGGGCAGTCATCTTTGACCTGTGGGCACAGAGGCATAGCAGATCTGCAGAAAGAGAAGGAAAGTCCACAGGGAGAGGCAGAGATGAGAGACGAGGCAGCCATGGAGAGGAGACCGCAGCTGCCTGGCTTCCTGAGCCCCATCCAGCTGTGCCCGAGGGTCCCGAGAGGCCTGCCTCACTTCCACTGTGGGTTCCATATTGCTCTTCTTGGCAGATGAACTCTAGGGACCTCTCCCAAGAGCCACACATCTTGGTGCTCAGGCTTTGGTATAATCCCCAGCCTCCTTGAGTGTGGGTGGGAACTGTGACTTGCTTGCAACTGAGGGAACTCGGCAGAAGTGATGGGCTGTCGCTTCCGCCATCACACTATGTTTTTAACTCCATCTTGCCAGTGGGGAACTCAAGAGTCTCTCCCCCTGACTGTCTTTGAAGAAGCAAGTGACCATATCGAGGGGCCCATGTGGCCAGGAGCTGAGGGCAGCCTCTGCCTGAGAGCCAGCAAGAAGTTAGGGCCCTAAGTCCTGCAGAGAAAGGAAGTAAATTCTGCCGACAACGTGAACAAGCTCATGAGCAGACTCCCCGAGTCAAGCACCCTCCAGGTGAGAAGGCAGCCTGGCTGGAACCTTGATGGCACTCTTGCAAAACCCTAAGAGGAGGACCCAACTAAGCCATGCCTGGACTCCTAGCCCACAGAAACTGTGAGGTTACTAATGCGTGTCCTCTTAACCCTCTAAGCTTGTGGTATTTTCTTAGACAATGGAAAACTCATCTGCTGCTGGGTCTTATCCGTTGCTTTTACACAGGTAAGTTTCTGTGGTTTGCAACCTAAAGACTCTTGGCTGAGACAGGAACACCAAGCCTGGGCTGGTATTCTCCCAGAGGAGCAAGCCCGGCCAGAGGAGCAGTGATGGGGGCTTGAGCCACCACAAGGCCTGACTGAGAACAGCAGCGGCTAGAGGGCTCCAACTCCCTGGAAGTATCAGGAACTCCCTGGAGACCCCCAGAAATACTTGGGGTAAGGAAGGAGGAAGGCCGGTGTGGACAGGTGGGGCCTATGAGGCCAACAGAATTTGGGTATGTGGTTTCGTTTCTACATGTCCTGCTTGGACTTCACTGTAAATCTGTGTCTTATCAAATGTAGGACATTTGAGGCCATTATGTCTTCAAATATCTTTTCTGCCCTGTTCACTCTCTCCTTCTTAGACTCCAGTTGGATACATGTTAGACCTTTCTATTGTCTTGCTTGTCTCTGAGGCTCTGTTCTCCTTTCCTTTCCCTTGAACAGTTTTTCTCTCTCTTCTTCAGATGAGATTATTTCCATTGATCTATCTTCAAGTTTCCTGACTCCTTTGTTAACTCAATTCTCCCGTTAAGCTCATCCAGTGAATTTTTGTTTCAGATATTTTATTTTTCAGCTCTATATTTTCTATTTGATTCTTTCTTATAGTTTCTGCTTCTCTGCTGAAATTTCCTATCTTTTCATTTGTTATGAGCAGTTTTTACATCCTTGGGCATGATTATTGTGATGATTATTGGTATGTATCAAGCTGACTGGGCTAAGGATGCCCAGATAGCTGGCAACAAATTCTTTATGGGTGTCTCTGTGAGGGTATTTCTGGGAGAGATTAGCATTTGAATCAGTAGACTGGGTAAAGAAGATCTGCCCTCACCAATTGAGCGTTGTTCAATCCATGGAGGGCCCAATAGAACAAAAAGGTAGAGGAAGGATGAATTTGTGTTCTCTGAGCTGAGACATCCACCTTCTCCCATCCACAGACTTTGATGCTCCTGGTTCTTGGACCCTCAGAATGAATTATGCCACCACCTTTCCTAGTTTTCCAGCTTCAGACAGTAGATCATGGGACTTCTCAGCCTCCATAATCACACGAGCCAGTTCCTAGAATAAATCTCTCTCTTTCTACATATACATGTAGAGATATGCGTGTGTGTGTGTGTGTGTGTGTATACACACACATATAGACACACATACACACACTCATATATATACACACATATAAACAGCCTATTGGTTCTGTTTCTCTGCAGAATCCTGACTAATCCAGTTATAGTAGCTGTTTTTAAATCCTTATTAGCTTACCCTCTGGGTCATGTCAGTCAGTCTCCATTCTTGAGAATTCATCAGCTTAAAAACACATTTTTGTATACTGTGTACAATTTTGAATGGCTGCTTAGACTTAATAAATATTTTGTTGTAGAGACTCTGTATTCCCCAAAGAGTGCTGGATTTTTGGTTTTAGCAGGCAATTGGTATGGACTCAAAGTGCAAACCCTGTCACTCGCAGACCTGGTTAAAATGTGGTGGCAGCTCAAATCTCAATTTAGTTCTTTTATCCTTAGCTGAGCTGCTTTGAGTTTGCTCTTGTGTATGTGGTATAGAGGTCAGATAGCGATATGGGCATAGTTTATACACAAAATTTGGACTCCCTTTCTCTTTCATAGCCCCTCACTTTGCAGGGGTTGTGTGTGCCCCAAACTCTCTGGCTCTTCAAGTCAGAAAGAGTCCAGTGTTTCCACTCACTGAAGCCTACCTTCTGGCTAAAAAATTAAAAATAAAGAAGGTGGGTGATGGAAAACCCATCTACCACTATTTCCTTCTTCCAGGCATCAGATCTCTCTAGAACGCATCTTGCTTTTGGTAGCTTTTCGATGCCATCAGCTGGTTGATTTTTCTCTTTAGTTTGGAGCTTTATAGTTGCTCTCTGCAGGAGTGACAGTATGATAGGAGTTTACTCAGCCATTCTCAGGAGGGGACTCTGATTTCTTGTGTGATTATTGAATGCTGAACCTGAGGATATAACGGGGTATAAAATTATTACTAAGTCCTTTTTACAGATGAAAAAGCTGAGGCCTCATAGGTCCATCTGGCTGAAACGTCTTCTGCTGTCTTCTATCCCCATCCACTGGGGTGAGGTATAAATGAGATGGAGTCCACCATTGTGGAGACCGGGGAGGAGCTGGCAGGAAAGGAAGGCAGGTGAGATGCGAATGAGCAAGTCTAAATGTTCAAGTCCTTTGAGGCCAAAGAGTGATCAGGATGCACTAAAGCCTTGCACCTGGTTTGTTTCAAAGCTTCTCGAGACTTCTTTCTTTCCTTTTGATTCCTTTTGAGAATTCCCTTGCATCCCAGCTATGCTGCACGGACATTTGCCTGGTGAAGAGGAGGACTTAGCAGAGATTTTGACAACCCAGGACAGAGTCAGGGACCAAAATATGTCAGAGGACCTCAGAGATTATCTCTCCCTATCCCCTCACTTTACAGATGAGAAAACTGAGCCCCCAGAAAGGTGAAATGATTTGTCCAAGATTGTCCAAATTTTGTTAACTTCTCATCCAATGCTCCTTCTGCCAAATAGGCATAAATCCTTTACATGCAATGTGGTCCTCTCTCTCTCTCGCCTGCCCACACACCACGCACTACCACCAAATATCAACGCCAGTGACCCCATTGTCCTCTGATGACACGGAGGGCAGTCTATCCATTGCTGCTGTCATTCTCAATCATTCTTTTTACTCCATGGTACGTGCAAAACACGACACATACCCATAGATACCCAAGCAAACCCCAGCTTACGCCATCCATCAATGAACTGATGATGGAGTCGATATGGTATGTTCTCTCTGGCCCTTCCACCCCTCACCCCTCAGTCCCCCACAGCACCTACCGTAGATGCGAAAGGCGTACTCAATCTTCAGGCTGGGGCAGGCCTGCTCACTGAACACAGACGCCATGCCCAGCACATCCTCAAAGGAGAACATGCCGTTGTGGGAGAATACTCTGCAGATACGGTCTCTGAAAGGGTTGACCTGTGGGCAAGGGGAGGAGGAGGGAGGAGGTCTATCAGGGTCAGGGTTGTGTCATCCCGGGCCTCTCTCATCTGTCACAAACACTATATCCTGGGTTTCAGATGAAAATGACAGCCACAACCTAAATATCGGAGTAGATAGTAGCTCACTGAGCCAGGCCCTGGGCATGATGGGGTGCCGGCGATGACTCTTACAGATGGATATGTGACTTCACAAGATTCCTGCAAGGATGCCACCATTGAAGATAATGCTTTTAACGCAAATGCAAATGAACAAAAGCATGTCAGAGCTGAAACCTCTCCTACTCTAAATATGAGTCCTGCTCTATGGGGTAGAAACCATGAGAATTCAGGCACACATAACAAGAAGACCCTGCATCAATTTTCTCTCCCCATGCTCAGGCAGATACAAGGCAAGTCAACAGGCTCACTACCTAAGCGCAGAGCCAGCCAGGGAATGAGACACCAAGCTTCCTTCCCCTGCAGACCTCCCCTTGTCTTTGCTGGTAGTGATGGGAGGGAGGTGGCTGCCAGGACACCCATACACTCCTTAGATCCATGTCACATGACTCATCTACACACACACACACACACACACACCCCTCATGTCTTATAGAGACTGAAAACAGGGCAGTTGATGTGGCAGCTGCTGGTGGCAAGAATAGTACCTACTACACAGCATGTGAACATGCTGGAAGGTGCAGAGGAAATATTGCCAAAGATACAGAGAAATGAGTCTTCAAACAAGTTTTACACTGGGAAAGCTTTGCTAAATAGTTAAATAGAAGAATAGATCTTCTAATGTGATTTTCTTTGATTCTGTATGTGAAAAACCACATTTCTTTGAGCCACTGAAGGAAAAAGAGATATGGACTGAATAGTAAATGAATGTCTTCAACGAAAACACCATGGCTGGGGAAAAGTGAAGGTACTCTTGGGCATGAGGGGTGGCTGCTCCCTGATGGAAAAGTATTCTGGGGTGATGCTGCAGGATGCCAACACATTCCAAAGACCTCCCTAAAGAATTTCCTGCAGGCTACTGTAGTCAGGAAGGTAAGCCCAGAAATACCCAAGTACAGCAGAATGCATTGAAAAGGTTCTCTTAAAAAAAAGTTAAAATATAGTAAAACTTGGCCAGGTTTGGTGGCTAACACCTATAATCCCAGCACTTTGGGAAGCCGAGGCAGGTGGATCACCTGAGGTCAGGAGTTCAAGACCAGCCTGGCCAACATGGAGAAACCCCGTCTCTACTAAAAATACAAAAAAAATCAGCTGGGTATGGTGGTACATGTCTGTAATCCCAACTACTCAGGAGGCTAAGGCAGGAGAATTGCTTAAACCCAGGTGGCAGAGGCTGCAGTGAGCTGAGATCACGCTATTGCAGTCCAGCCTGGGCAAAAAGAGAAAAACTCCATCTCAAAAAAAAAAAAAAAAAAGAGCAT
>NW_016107495.1:321903-329427 GCF_001604975.1 Cebus imitator
ATATATATGGTAAATATATATACGGTATATATATATATATGGTAAATATATATGTATAAGTTTTACTATATATACATATACACATATTTGTGTATACATATATAGTAATATGTATGTACGTATATATAGTAAAACTTATACAAATATATGTGTGTGTATATATATATATATATATATACCCACCCCCCTGCCACACACACACACAATGATTTGTAATCAGAAGGGAAGTGAGTATGAAAATCTGAACCGCATGGAAGTTTACTGGTTAGCTCTTGGAAGACTTCTTAAAAGAGCTATCAAACTTAAAGATCAGTTTTATGTTTTCCTGGCACAAAAAGACAAGTGTTCTGAATTTGCTGACCTTTCTATGATGACAAGTAGCTGTTGGCAGTGTGCTACCTAGCAAATATCCACTAAAAAATAAACTCAATTTCCTTTGACTCTTCAAGGTAAAGGTGACTCATTTTAACACTATTGCTTTTCTAAAGAAACTCATACTTTGAAGAGAATATTTTTAAAATGGGATTTTCATGGTTAAAAACATGTATATCACCTATAGAAATGCTTATATTACATACCTGGAAATATAGAAACAGACTCTTCTGACCTGTTTGGAAATTCTCCAAATAAAGAATGTCTGTGGATTTTGAATCCATTGTTACAAATATAAAAATGTAACACTTTCCGCTTAGTGTAAGAGCCACTGACTGACATCAGGGGAGGCAGACAATTACCAGCTTAATTTCCAGTGAAAGCCTTAATTGGTGAGTGGGGTTGAAACTGAGTGCTATGATTTAAGGCATGCAGCCCATGATACATTTCCTCTCTTTGGATCAGTTATGACAGCTATTAAAAAGAAACTGAACTAGAACCAGACCTCTGAATGGCTCTAGCTCAATCTAAAATCACTTTGCTTTCCCTTACACATTGCTTTTCTTACAGTATTATTAGTTACATTCAAACAACAGTGCAAGGAAGAACTCTTACTATATCTATTAAAGGGAAAATTATTTGTTAAATATGTAGTTTTTAGGTTGTCCTTAAAATTTTTTTATTTTGATATTATATCAGATCAATATTGTAGTAAATATATACAGTTTATACATGAATATATACGATGAGTGGATGTTTCTCATTTTTTCACGTTATTGCTGGGGATGCATGATTAAAAATGCTGGAGATCTGTGATCTAGGCTGACTGCTCATCTCACGGATGTGGAAATGAGACCTGGGGAAGGGAAGAGACTCAGCCAGCAAGTGGCAGAGCCGGCCTGAGACCAGAACTCCCTACTCTCCACTAAGGTGCCTCGTGCCAAACAAACATCAAAGACCAAGCACAGTGGCTCACACTTGTAATCCCAGCACTTTGGGAGGTCAAGACCGATGAATCACCTGAGTTCAGGAGTTCGAGACCAGCCTGGCTAACATCACAAAACCCCATCACTACTAAAAATACAAAAATTAGCTGGGTGTGGTGGCATGTGCCTGCAGTCCTAGCTACTTGGGAGCCTGAGGCAGGGGCATGGCTTGAACCCAGGAGGCAGAGGTTGCAGTGAACTGAGATCATACCATTGCACTCTAGCCTGTGTGACAGAGCAAGACTCCGTCTCTGTTTCTCTCTCTCTCCCTTTGCCATAAAGTGCAAAAACAGAATCTAGACTGAAGTTAAAGACATGGCTGATGGCCTAAGAGAACTCAGTGGCCAGCTAGAAATGACTCTGTGACTCTCATTATGAAAGTGAGAGGCATAGGAGGAGGCCATGGGACCAAAGGCAGCAGGAGGGAGAAGGCCAGAGGAGAAGATGGAGCTGACACGGAGCCATCGGGCTTACAAAGCAGGGAGGAATCTGAGTATGAAGCAGGGGACACTGTCCCTGAGAGGATGGCAGGGCAGCTGTCAGGCTGCAGGGCTAGGACCGAGCTCACCAGAGCTGTGTTTGGGTCCTGGGGGTCCAGGAGTGGCGTCCGTGAGGCCTGGCAGGCACCTGCCAGGAGAGTGTCCCAGGACTGTCTCTGTTCCAACAAGGTGCAGCTTCCCTCTCCCCCAGGGTCCCTGTCTCAAGCCCCCCTGCGACAAAGCAGCTCCAGTCAAAGGGGCACTGATAGTGCTGCGGGAGAGTTTCTAAGGTCCCTGGTGGTGCAGCCTGGTGCCCTTCCCCGCTCTCCATCCTGAGCTAAGGCCAGCTCAGCTGACGTCCTCAGGTCTGGTTCAACCTAGCCCCAGGCAGACAGAACAGCCAAGAAGGGGAAGCTGAAAGAGCAGGCCTCATTAGTGATCACAGGTCCAGTTTACTGGATTCCAGATTTTTGATGCTGTACCTTTAACAATCTGAAAGCGGAACCAATAAATTTGGGGACCTGCCCAGAGAGTTATAGTCTGTATTAAATTTCACACTCATTTAGAAGTCTTCAATCCCCCCAAGGAGGAAGGAAGTGACAGTTGACAAAGCAATGCTTCCATTTCAAGAATAACACATACCCTAGTTTGAGGGCGTTTTGAACCAAGGGAAGATAAACATGTCACCATAGCAATTTACACAGGTAACTCAGTACTATGATCTCTATCTAAGCGTGACGAAACTAAAGAAGATGAAAATAAACCCCAAATGCTGGGAGTTTTTTTGGAAATAGAAACTAGAGTTTATCAACAATCAAAAGATTGTAATCCCTGCCAAAAAACTAAAAGTTTTCTTTATTTTTTTAAATAATTTTTAAAATTTATTTTACTTTAGGTTCTGGGGTACATGTGGAGGTCATACCTGGATGTTGCATAGGTGCATACATAACCAGGTGGTTTGCTGCCTCTATTCCCCCTTCATCTATATCTGACATTTCTCCCCATGTTATCCCTCCCCACCCTTCCCACCCCACTGTCCCTCCCCTAGCCCTCCCCCACTACCCTCATTGTGTGATGCTTCTCTCCCTGAGTCCACGTGTTCTCATTGTGCAGCACCCGCCTGAGTGAGAACATGCGGTGTTTGGTTTTCTATTCTTGTGTCAGTCTGCTGAGAATGATGGTTTCCAGATTCATCCAAGTCCCTACAAAGGACAAGAACTCATCGTTTTTTATGGCTGCATAGTATTCCATGGTGTATATGTGCCACATTTTCTTTGTCCAGTCTATCATTGATGGGCATTTGGGTTGGTTCCAGGTCTTTGCTATTGTACATAGGGCTGCAATGAACATACGTATGCATATGTCTTTAAAACAGAACGATTTATAGTCCTTTGGGTATATACCCACAATGGGATTGCTGGGTTAAATGCAATTTCTATTTCTAGATCCTTGAGAAATCGCCACACTGTCTTCCACAATGGTTGAACTAATTTACACTCCCTCCAACAGTGTAAGAGTGTTCCTGTTTCTCCACATCCTCTCCAGCATCTGTTGTCTCCAGATTTTTTAATGATCACCATTCTAACTGGCATGAGATGATACCTCAGTGTGGTTGTGATTTGCATTTCTCTAATGACCAGTGATGATGAACATTTTTTCATATGTTTGTTGGCCTCATATATGTCTTCTTTTGAAAAGTATCTGTTCATATCTTTTGCCCACTTTTGAATGGGTTTGTTTGTTTTTTTCTTGTAAATCTGTTTTAGTTTTTTGTAGATTCTGGATATTAGCCCTTTGTCAGATGGGTAGATTGCAAAAATCTTTCCCCATTCCATGGGTTGCTGGTTTGCTCTAATCGTTGTTTCTTTTGCTGTACAGAAGCTCTGAAGTTTAATTAGATCCCATTTGCCTATCTTGGCTTTTGTTGCCATTGCTTTTGGTGTTTTAGTCATGAAGTCCTTGCCTATGCCTATGTCCTGGATGGTTTTGCCTACGTTTTCTTCTAGAGTTTTTATGGTGTTAGGTTTATGTTTAAATCTTAATCCATCTGGAGTTAATTTTAGTGTAAGGTGTCAGGAAGGGGTCCAGTTTCTGCTTTCTGCACGTTGCTAGCCAGTTTTCCCCACACAATTTATTAAACATGGAGTACTTTCCCCATTGCTTGTTTGTGTCAGGTTTGTCCAAGATCAGATGGCTGTAGATGTGTGGTGTTGCTTTCAAGGCCTCTGTTCTGTTCCATTGGTCTATGTCTCTGTTTTGGTACCAGTACTATACTGTTTTGATTACTGTTGCCTTGTAGTATAATTTGAAGTCCAGCAGTGTGATGCTTTTGGCTTTGTTTGTTTGTTTTTGCTTAGGATTGTCTTGGTTATGCCGGCTCTTTTGTGGTTCCATATGAAGTTTAAAGTGGTTTTTTCCAGTTCTGTGAAGAAGGTCATTGGTAGCTTGATGGGGATAGCGTTGAATCTATAAATTACTTTGGGCAGTATAGCCATTTTCACAATATTGATTCTTCCTAACCATGAGCATGAAATGTTTTTCCATCTGTTTGTGTCCTCTCTTATTTCGTTGAGCAGTGGTTTGTAGTTCTCCTTGAAGAGGTCCTTTACATCCTTTGTTAGTTGTATTCCTAGGTATTTTATTCCCTTTGTAGCAATTGTGAATGGCAGTTCACTCTTGATTTGGCTCTCTGTTTGTCTGTTATTGATATATAGGAATGCTTGTGATTTCTGCACATTGATTTTGTATCCTGAGACTTTGCTGAAGTTGCTTATCAGTTTCAGGAGATTTCGGGCTGAGATCATGGGGTCTTTTAAATATACAATCATGTCGTCTGCAGACAGAAACAATTTGACTTCCTCCTTTCCTTACTGAATACCTTTTATTTCTTTTTCTTGCCTGATTGCTCTGGCTAGCACTTCCAATACTATATTGAATAGGAGTGGTGAGAGAGGGCATCCTTGTCTAGTACCTGATTTCAAAGGGAATGCTTCCAGCTTTTGCCCATTCAGTATGATATTGGCCATAGGTTTGTCATAAATAGCTTTTATTATTTTATGATACATTCCATGGATACCTAGTTTATTGAGCGTTTTTATAGCATGAAGGGCTGTTGAATTTTGTTGAAGGCCTTCTCTGCATCTATTGAGATAATCATGTGCTTTTTGTCTTTGGTTCTGTTTATGTGATGGATTATGTTTATGGACTTGTGTATGTTGAACCAGCCTTGCATCCCCGGGATGAAGCCTACTTTATCATGATGAATAAGCTTTTTGATGTGCTGTTGCATTTGGTTTTCCAGTATTTTGTTGAAGATTTTTGTGCTGATGTTCATCATGGATATTGGCCTGAAGTTTTCTTTTTTAGTTGAGTCTCTGCCTGGTTTTGATATCAGGATGATGTTGGTCTCATAGAATGAGTTACGGAGGATTCCCTCTTTTTGTATTGTTTGGAATAGTTGCAGAAGGAATGGAACCAGTTCCTCTTTGTACGTCTGATAGAATTCGGCTGTGAACCCATCTGGACCTGGACTTTTTTTGGTTTGTAGGCTATTGATTGCTGCCTCAACTTCAGCCCTTGTTATTGGTCTATTCAGGGTTTCAACTTCTTCCTGGTTTAGTCTTGGTAGAGTGCAAGCGTCCAGGTAGAGTGCAAGTTATCCATTTCTTCCAGGTTTACTGGTTTACGTGCCTAGAGCTGCTTGTAGTAATCTCCGATGGTAGTTAGTATTTCTGTGGAATCAGTGGTGATATCCCCTTTATCATTTTTTATTGCATCTATTTGATTCTTCTCTCTTTTCTTTTTTATTAATCTGGCTAGCAGTCTGTCTATTTTGTTGATCTTTTCAAAAAACCAGCTCCTGGATTTATTGATTTTTGAAGGGTTTTTTGTGTCTCTATCTCCTTCATTTCTGCTCTGATCTTAGTTATTTCTTGTCTTCTGCTAGCTTTTGAGTTTTTTTTTTTTATCTTGCTCCCCTAGTTCTTTCAATTTTGATGATAGGATGTCGATTTTAGATCTTTCCTTGTTTCTCGTGTGGGTATTTATTGCTATAAATTTCCCTCTCGGCACTGCTTTAAAGGTGTTCCAGAGATTCTGGTAAGATGTGTCTTCATTCTGATCAGTTTTGAAGAATATCTTTACTTCTGCCTCCATTTCATTGTTTATCCAGTTGACACTCAGAAGCAAGTTGTTCAGTTTCCAAGTAGTTGTGCGGATTTGAGTGAGTTTCTTAATCCTGAGTGCTAATCTGATTGTTCTGTGGTCTGAGAGACTGTTTGTTATGATTTCCATTCTTTTGCATTTGCTGAGGAGTGATTTGCTTCCAAATATGTGGTCAATTTTAGAGAGTAAGGTGTTAAGAAGAATGCACTGTGGATTTGGGGTGGAGCGTTCTGTATATGTATATTAGGTCTGCTTGGTCCAGCTCTGCATTCAAGTCCTGGATGTCATTGTTAATTTTCTGTTTCATTGATCTGTCTAATAATGACAGTGGAGTGTTGAAGCCTCCCACTATTATTGTGTGGGAGTCTAAATCTCCTTTCAGGTCATTAAGAACTTGCTTTACGTATCTGGTGCTCCTGTGTTGGGTGTGTATATATTTAGGATAGTTAGTTCTTCTTGTTGGATTGATCCTTTTACCGTTATGTAATGTCCTTCTTTGTCTCTTTTGATCTTTGTTGGTTTGAAGTCCGTTTTATCAGAGACTAGGATTGCAACCCCTGCTTTTTGTTGTTGTTGTTCTCCATTTGCCTGATAAATCTTCTTCCATCCCTTTATTTTGAGTCTATGTGTGTCTTTGTATGTGAGATGGGTTTCCTGAATACAGCTTACCAATGGGTCTTGACTTTTTAATCCAGTTTGCCAGTCTGTGTCTTTCGATTGGGGCGTTTAGGCCTTTACATTCAATGTTAATATTGTTATGTGTGAATTTGATCCTGCCATTTTGTTACTGGCTTCTTTTCTTGCCCGTTAGTTGACTTCGTTTCTTCATTGCATTTTTGGTCTTTGCCATTTGGTGTACTTTTGCAGTGGCTGGTACTTGTTCCTTTCCGTGTTTAGTGTTTCTTTCAGGAGCTCTTGTAAGGCAGGTCTGGTGGTGATGAAATCTCTCAGTAATTGCTCATCCATAAAGGATTTTATTTCTTCTTCACTTATGAGGCTCAGTTTGGCTGGATATGAGATTCTGGGTTGAAAGTTCTTTTCTTTAAGGATGTTGAATATTGGCCCCCATTCTTTTCTGGCTTGTAGGGTTTCTGCTGAGAGATCCACTGTGAGTCTGATTGGCTTCTCTCTGTGGGTGACCTGCCCTTTCTCTCTGGCTGCCCTTAGCATTTTTTCCTTCATTTCAACCCTGGTGAATCTGACAATTATGTGCCTTAGGGTTGCTCTTCTTGAGGAATGCTTTTGTGGAGTTCTCTGTATTTCTTGAATTTGAATGTTGGACTGCCTCGTTAGGCTGGGGAAGTTCTCCTGGATAATATCCTGGAGTGTGTTTTCCAGCTTGGATTTATTCTCCCCATCACATTCAGGTACACCTATCAAGCAAGCATAGATTAGGCCTTTTCACATAATCCCGTATTTCTTGGAGGCTTTGTTTATTTCTTTTTACTCTTTTTTCTCTTGTCTTGCCTTCTCTTTTTTTTCATTGAGTTGATCTTCAATCTCTGATATCCTTTCTTCTGCTT